>NC_060280.1:55558732-55858732 GCF_021613505.1 Equus quagga | reverse complement strand
TTCAACCAAAAAAATATGAAACATGAAAACAAATAGTCAAGTATGCCACATACACAGGGGAAAAAACCAGCCAACAGAAAATATTTCTGAGAAGTCCTGAGTATGGATTTAGTAGACAAAGACTTAAAATCAGATATTATAATATGTTCAAAGAGTAAAGGAAACCATGTCTAAAAAATTAAAGGAAAGTATGGTAATGATGTCTCATAGGTAGAGAATATGAATAAAGACAGGAATTTATTAAAAAGAACCAAGAAGAAATTATGAAGTTGTAAATTACAACTGAAATAAAACTTCAATAGAAAGGCTCTACAAAGGATTTGAATTGGCAGAACAAAGAATCAGCAAATTTGAAGATAAAGCAATAGAGATTATCTAGTCTGAGAAGCAGAAAGAAAAATAAAATAAAGAAAAATAAACAGAGCCTCAGAGGCCTGTGCAACACCATTAAGTGTATAAACATAAGCATAATAAAAGTTCCAGAAAAGGAAGAGAAACAGAAAGGGGGAAAAAAAATGGGGGGAATAATGGCCCCCAAATTTCCAAATTTGGTGAAAAATATTAATCCACACATTGAAAAAGCTCAACGAATTCTAAGGAATTCAAATAGATACAAAATTATGACATATATCAAATTGACAAATTCAAAGACAAAGGGAAAATCTTGAAAATAGCAATAGAAAAACACATGAAATACAGGGGGTTCTCAATAAAATTAATAGCTCACTTCTCATCAGAAACCATGGAAACTAGAGAATAGTGCAATGACATTTTCAAAGTGTTGAAAGAAAGACTGTCAGCCAATAATTCTAAATACAGATAGACTCTCCTTCAAAAGTGAAGGAAAACTAAGAAGCTATCAACTAAGCAAAAACTGAGAGAATTCATTGCTAGAAGACCTGCCCTACAAGATATACTAAAAGGAGACCTTCAGGATGAAATAAGAGAATGCTAGATGGTAACTTGAATCCACATGAAGACATAAGGAACACTAACAAAGTTAACTATATAGGTATTGTGGAAGATAATGTAAATGTAACTTTATTTTTTTTGAAGAAGATTAGCCCTGAGCTAACATCTGCCACCAATCTTCCTCTTTTTGCTGAGGAAGACTGGTCATGAACTAAAATCCGTGCCCATCTTCCTCTACTTTATATGTGGGACACCTACCACAGTGTGGCTTGCCAAGCGGTGCCATGCCCACACCCGGGATCCGAACCGGCGAACCCCAGGGCGCTAAAGTAGAACATGCGAACTTAACTGCTGCACCTCCGGGCCAGCCCCTAAATGTAACTTTTGTTTGTAACTTTTTTCTTCTCCTATTTTAAAAGACAACTACATAAAGCAAAAATTATAAATTTGTTGTGATGGATTTGTAACATAAAGATATTGTTTGCAGAATAATATTAGTACAACGAGGGGGTGAGGAAATGGAGTTAAATTAGAGCAAAGTTTTTTGTATACTATTGAAATTAAGTTAGTAAAGTAAATTAGATTGTTTTAATTAGCATCCTAATTGTAATTCCCAGGGCAACCACTAAGAAAATAACTCAAAAAATATATTAAAAGAAGCAAAAAGAGAATCAAAAAGATACAACTAGATTTTATCTATTTAACATTTGAAACACACCAATTGAGGAATAGAGGAGCAAAAAAGACATAGACCTACAGAAAACAGATAGCAAAATGGCAGATGTAAATCCTACCTTGGTATTAAATGCAAATGGATTAAACTCCCCAATCGAAAGTCAGAAATTAGAAGAATATGTTTCAACTCTATCTTGTCTACAAGAGATACACTTTAGATTCAAAGACAGAAATCAGTTAAAAGTAAAAGAATGGAAAAAGATAAACCATGCAAGCTATAAGCAAAAGATAGCTGAGGTAAAAATGCTAATATCAGACAAAATCATATTAAGATAAAAATTGTTGCTAGAGACAACAGACATTTTATAATAATAAAAGGTCCAATTCATTAGGAAGATAAAATGATTATAGACATATATGTACCTAACAACAGTGCACCAAAGTACATGAAGCAAAAACTGACAAAACTGAAGAGAAAAACAAACAATTTAACAATAATAATCAGAGGCCTCAATATCCCAATTTCAGTAATGAATTGAAAACAAAGCTGATGATGAACAAAAAACTGGAATATTTAAAGTACACTATAAACCAACCATATCTAACAGACATATATAGAATATGCCACTCAACAGCAGGAAGAATACACAGTCTTCTCAATTGCACATGGGACTTTCTCCAGGGACCTTCTCCAGGATAGACCATATACTGGGAAAAAAAAGCCATAATAAAGTTAAAGAATTGGAATCATACAAAGTATGTTCTCTGACCACAATGAAATTAAATTAGAAGTCAACAACAGAAGAAAATTTGAAAAATTCACAAATATGTGGAAAATAAACAATATATTCCTAAATAATCAAAGGGTCAAATAAGAAATCACAAGGGAAATTAGAAAATATTTTGAGACAAATTGAAACAAAACAAAACATACCAAAATTTATGGGATGCAGCTAAGCAGTTTTTGGAGAGAAATTTATAAGCGTAAATGCCTATATTATAAAAAAAATCAAATCAATAACCTAACCTTTCACCCTAGGAAACTAGAAAAATAAAGAGGAAATTAAATCCAAAACAACTAGAAAGAAGGAAATAGTAATGATTAGAGTGGAAATAAATGAAGCAGAGAATAATAAACCCAAGAGAGTAAATAAAAAGAATAAACCATTCAACAGAATGGACACACTTTTAACTAGATTAGTCAAGAAAAAAAGAGACTCAAGAGAAGATTTAAATGATTAAGATCAGGGAAAAAAGAAGGGACACTGATATTGACTTTACAGGAATGAAAAGAATTATAAGGGAATAGCATGAATAATTGCATGACTGGGCCAGCCCGCTGGCTTAGTGGTTCAGTTTGTGCACTCCACTTCAGCAGCCTGAGGTTTGTGGGTTTGGATGGCAGATGTGGACTTGCACACTACTCATAAGTCATGCTATGGCAGTGTCCCACATGCAAAATAGGGGAAGACTGGCACAGATGTTAGCTCAGCAACAATCTTTCCTCAAGCAAAAAGAGGAGGATTGGCATCAGATGTTAGCTCAGGGCCAATCTTCCTCATCAAAATAAGTACATAAATAAATAAATAACAATAATAATTGCATGACAAGAAATGAAGTAAGTTGGATGAAGTAGGTAAATTTCTACAAAGTCACAAGCTATTTAAAGTGACTCAGAAAGAGAAAATTTGAATAGATGTATAATAAACAAAGAGAATGAATTAGTAATTTAAAAACTTCCAACAAAGGAAGGCATAGGTCAAATGGCCTCACTAGTGAATTCTACCAAACATTTAATAAAAAATTAATACTAATTCTTCACAAACTCTTCTAAGAATAGAAGAGAGACTTCCCAGCTCATTCTGAAAACTGTATTACATTATGCTGGTATTAGAATCAGAGAAAGATATCACGAGAAAAGAAAATGATAGATCAATATCCCTATAAATATATAAGCAAAAGCCCACAACAAAATACTAGTACATCAAATCCCACAACATAGAAAAGGATTATACACTGGGAGTATATAATCACCAGTGAGATTTGTAGAGGAATGCAATGTTGATTTAGCATATGGATATCAATCAATAGATGCAGGAAAAGCATGTGATAAAAATCCAATACACCTTCATGATAAAAACACTCAACAAACTAGGAATAGAAGGAAACTTCCTCAACCTGATAAGGGACATCTATGAAAAACCCATAGCTAACATCATGCATAATAGAGGAAAGACGGAGTGTGTTTCAGTATCATCAGTAAAAAGACAACAATGTCCACTCTCAACAGTTCTATTCAACATTGTACTGCATGTTCTAGCCAGGATGATTAGGCAAGAAAAAGTAAAAAAGGCATCCAGATTAGAAGTAAAACTCTATTTGCATGTGACATAACCAAAATTCTAAGGAATTCACTAAGAAACTATTAGAACTAATAAACGAGTTCAGCAGTATGGTAGGATACAAGATCAAGAGACAAAAATCAATGGTATTTCTATACACTAGCAATGAACAATCTGAAAATGAAATTAAGAAAATGACACCATTTATAAAAGCAGCAAAAAGAATAAAGTAAATAAAATTAAATTTAACAAAAGAAGTGCAAGACTTCTACACCAAAACCTATAAATATTATTGAAAGAAATTAAAGCAGATCTAAATAAGTGGAAAAACATCCCATGTTCATGGATCAGAAGACTCATTGTTAAGGTTACAACACTCCCCAAATTGATTTACAGATTCAATGCACTCTTTATCAAAATTCCAGCTGGTTTTAGTGGGTTTTTTTGCAAGAAATTAACAAGCTGACCCTAAAGTTCATATGGAAATACAAGTGACCCAGAATTTTCAAAACAATGTCAAAAGTGAAGAACAAAGTTGGAAGACTCTCATGTCCCAATTTCAAAACTTACTATAAATCGGTAGTAATTATGCGAGTGTGGTGCTGGCATAAGGAGAGACACATAGATCAATGGAACATATTGAGAGTCCAGAAATAAACACTCATATTTATGGGCAATTGATTTTTGACAATGAGTTCAACAAAGTCAAATGGGAAAGAATAATCTCAACAAATGGTTCTGGGAGAACTGGATATCTGCATGGAAATAATGAATTTGAGCCCCTAAGTCACACGACATGAAAAATTTAACTCAAATAGAACATAGACCTAAAAGAAATATCTAAAACTATAAAACTCTTAGAATTAAATAAAGGAGTAAATCCTCATGACCTTCATAACTTGTTAGTCAATAGCTTTTTGGAAAGGACACCAAAACTACAAGCAACAAAAGAAAAAATACATACATTTAACTTCATTAAATTAAAAACTTGTGCATCAAAAGACATCATCAAGAAAGTGAAAGACAACCTACAGAAAGAGAGAGAATTTTTGAAAATCTTATATCTAACAAGGTACCTGTATCCAGCATGTGTAGGCATACCTTGTTTTATTGTGCTTTGCTTTAATGTGCTTTCCAGATATTGAGTTTTTTACAGATTGAAGGTTTGTGGAAACTCTGTGTTGAGTAAGTCTATCAGTGCCATTTTTTTCTAACAGCATTTGCTCACTTTCTTTCTCTGTGTCACATTTTGGTAATTCTCTCAATATTTCAAACTTTCTTTATTATTATATTTGTTTCGGTGATCTGTGATCAACGCTCTTTCATGTTACTATTTGCAATTGTTTTGGGGTGCCACAAACTGCACCTACATAGTATGGAGAACTTAACAAACGTTGTGTGTGTTCTGGCTGCTCCACCAACTGGTCTTTCTTCTGTCTCTCTCCCTTTCCTCAGGCCTCCTACTACCTAAGACAGAACATTATTGAAATTAGGCAGATTAAAAACCCTACAGTGGCCTCCAAGTGTTCAAATGAAAGTAAAGGTTGTACATCTCTCTCTTTAAATCAAAAGCTAGAAATAATTAAGCTTAGTGAAGAAGGTATGTTGATAGTTGTGATAGGCTGAAAGGTAGGCCTCTTGCACCAAACTGTTAGTCAAGTTGTGAATGCAAAGGAAAAGTTCTTGAAGGATATTAAAAGTGCTACTCCAATGAACGAACGATAAGAAAGTGAAATAGCCTTATTGCTAATATGGAGAAACATTTAGTGGTCTGGATAGAAGATGATAACAGTCACAACATTCCTTTAAACCAAAGCCTAATCCAGAATAAAGTTCTAACTCTCTTCAATTCTATGAAGGCTGAAAAGCTGCAGAAGAAATGTTTGAAACTAGCAGAGGCTGGTTGTTGAGGTTTAAGGAAAGAAGCCATCTCCATAACATAAAAGTGCAAGGTGAAGCAGCAAATGGTGGTGCAGAAGCTGCCCCAAGTTATCCAGAAGATCTAGCTAAGATAATTAACAAAGGATGCTACACTAAACAACAAACCTTTAATGTGAATGAGACAATCTTCTATCGGAAGAAGATGACATCTAGGACTTTCATAGCTAGAGAGGAGAAGTCACCACCTGGTTTCAGAGCTTCAAGGGACAGGTTGACTCTCTTGTTAGGGGCTAATGCAGCTGGTGACTTTAAGTTGAAGTGAATAGTCATTTACCATTCCAAAAATCCTAGATCCCTTAAGAATTACGTTAAATCTACTCTGCCTGTGCTCTATAAATAGAACAACAAAGCCTGGATGACAGCACATCTGTTTACAAGATAGTTTACTGAATATTTTAAGCCCACTGTTGAGACCTACTGCTCAGAGAAAAAAGATTCCTTTCAAAATATTACTGCTCATTGACAATGCACCTGCTCACCCAAGAGCCCTGATGGAGATGTACCGTGAGATTAACATTGTTTTCATACCTGCTAACACAGCATCCATTCTGCAGAATCAAGAAGTAATGTCGGCTTTCAAGCCTTCTTATTTAAGAAATACATTTCTTAAATCTATCCCTAGTGATTCCTCTGGTGGATCTTGACAAAGTAAATTGAAAAGCTTCTGGAAAGGATTCACCGTTCTGGATGCCATTAAGAACATTTGTGATTCATGGGAAGAGGTCAAATTATCAACATTTAACAGGATTTTGGAAGAAGCTGATTCCAACTCTGACAGATGACTTTGAGGGGCTCAAAACCTCAGTGGAACAAGTAATTGCAGACGTGGTGGAAATAGCAAGAGAACTAGAATTAGAAGTGGAGCTTGAAGATGTGACTGAATTGTTGCAATTTCATGATGAAACTTTAATGGATGAAGAGTTGCTTCTTATAGATGAGCAAAGAAAGCAGTTTCTTGAGATGGAATCTACTTCTGGTGAAGGTGCTATGAAAATTGCTGAAATGACAAGGATTTAGACTATTACATAAATTTATTTGATAAAGCAGCAGCAGGGTTTGAGAGGACTGACTCCAATTTTGCCAGAAGTTCTACTGTGTTTTGTACAACACTGTCAAACAACATCACATGCTACAGAGAAATAATTTGTGAAAGGAAGAGACAAGTGATGTGGCAAGCTTCATTGTTGTCTTATCTTAAGAAACTGCCACAGCCACCCCAACCTTCAGCAACCACCACCCTGATCAGTCAGCAGCCATCAACATCGAGGTAAGACCCTCCACTGGCAAAAATACTCACTGAAGGCTCAGATGATGGTTAGCATTTTTTAGCAACAAAGTATTTTTAATTAAGGTGTGTACATTGTTTTTTTAGACATAATGCTATTGCACACTTATTAGACTACAGTGTAAACACAACTTTTATATGCATTGGAAAAACAAAAAATTTATGTGACTTGCTTTATTGTGATATTCACTTTATTTCCGTGGTCTGGAACCAAGCCTGCAATATCTCCAAGATATGCCTGTAGAAAGATTGTTTAAACTCAACAATAAAAGGACAAATAGCCCAAAGGATAAATGGGCAAAGGGTTTGAATAGGCACATCTCCAAAGATGACATACACATGGCCAATAAGCAAATGAAAAGATACTCAGCATCATTAGTCGTTAGGGAAATGTAAATCAAAATCAAAATGAGATACTACTGCACTTCCACCATAATGGCTAAAATTAAAAAGGCATACAATATCAATTGTTGATAAGGAGGTAGAAAAATTGGAATCTTCGTATATTGCTGGTGATAATGTAAAATGGTGCAGTCACTTTGGAAAAGAGTTTGGTGGTTTCTCAAAAAGTGAAAAATAGAGTTACTATAGGACCCAGTAATTCCATTCTTTGGTATATAAATGAGAGAAATGAAAATGTCTACCAAAAACTGGTACATGAGTGTTCATAGAAACATTATTCATAATGTGAAAACAACCTAAATTTCTATCAACTGATGAATAAACAAAAAGTGATATATTCATACATGTTGTCAGGCAATAAAAATAAATACAGAACTCATACATGCTATAATGTGGATGAACCTTGAAAGCATTTGATGCATAAAAGAGGACAGTCACAAAAGACCACTTATAATATGTTTCTATGTATGTAAAATGTCCACAATAGGCAAATCCAGAGACAGAAAATAGATTAGCAGTTGCCAGGGTCCAGGGGTATTGAAGGATGGGGAAAAACTGCTAATATGTACAGGGTTTCTTTTTGGGGTCACGAAGATGTTCTCAAATTAAATAGCGGTCTTGGTTCCACAACAGTGAATATGCTAAAAATCACTGATCTGTACACTTTAAATGGGTGAATTTTATGGTATGTGAAATATATCTCACAGAGCTGTAATAAAGAATCAAGACAAGGAAAAAGTGCGATAAAGATTTAAAGAATCAAAGAAACCAGGAAAAAGTAAGTGAGAGAAGAATAATATATGTGAGCCCTTGAAATACGTGTATGGTGTGTGCAATCATGCATTGAGAGTTTGTCACTTACTCACATCCATCTATCTGTTTGGAATGCCTGTCATTTCCTTTATACACCTGGGCCTTGAACAGAACCAGCTGAACTGTTTGCACTTTCGTATTTCACAGGTAACCTATCAGTGCAGAAACATGTCAGAGGGGAGAGTAGTCCATCAAATACAGTAGATTCTTAGTAACACAAATAATAAGCGGAGCAGTCACAATTATAAGCTTAATTAGCTGGAGTAGCAGCTGAGAGCTCTAATTTTCCCAGTGTATACAATTGGAACAATTAAAGGCAGGAGTCTGAGGAATCATTCATTCATTAATTCATTCTATCTTTTCAGTGCTGCCTCTACCACACTCTAGATGGAAGAAAAATAGAGAGACAGGTCAGATCTCAATCTTGATCTTAAGATACTCATAAATCTGTAGGAGTTTATTAACCATGACTCTTGATAAAACTAAAAATATTCAACTCAAAGGGTTTTAGGCAAAAAAAAAATAAAAAAGAACAAAGGGGGTGGCAATAAGGAAAAGTATGACTCAGGGACCTGGGAAGCACAAGATAACTGACTCCAGACAATCCTCATTCCAGGAGCTCAAACCGTATTGTCAGGGCTCCGTCTCCCTTTTCTCTCTCTTGGCTTCTGCTTCTCTTTGATTCTGCTCAATGACCAGTAAAATGGCTGCCATCAGCTCCATGCTTATATATTTTCAGGTATTTCTTCTCCCTTGAAAAGTTAATAAATTGATCCCAGAGAAGTTTCCAGTAAGCCTGAGTCATGGGCTTATTTATCCTCCTTTTGACGTTGGTGGTGGCAGGCATGTGAGTAGGGAGGAGCGGGGAGGAGTGGGCAGGGTCAGGACACCATGACTGGCAGTCCCAGCATACTGGGCAAGCAAAAACCATGGCTACCACTCTCTCCTTCAAAGACACTTGTGCCTAAACAAATTTAACATAAAAGGCAGAATTAGTTAAATGCTGCACAAATGGTGTAAATGAAATATTAGTGGGGTTCAGAGGACTGGAAAATCTCTTCTGACTAGAGATGATCAGCAAATTTTCATGAAGAGGTAGGATTTCAATTTGGGGCTAAAATGCATTCCAATATAAGCTTTCAGCAGGTGGGAAAGGGGAGAAGGAGATTCCGCACAGAGAGAATAGCAAGGCAAAGTCTTGCTCTTAATCAGGTATTTCACAGGGTGTGTGAAAGGACGGCAATGTGCATGTGGTCAGGATGTCTGGTGTAACCAAAATAGAGATGGGTATTACAGGGGAGGTGAAAAGGAGAGAGAGGAGAATCATTCCCACTGCTGCCCTCCCTTCTTTTTCTATAACAAGAAATCAATGTGAGTTTCCATTTTTTATTATTTTCCCCCAAGCTGGCCATCTCTCCTCTTTCTAATCTGCTAAGCATAAGTAAAAGAAAAATGAGTACCTGAGTGGGCAAATCAATGGAATCTCCTTCAGGAGAATACGGTTCACCCTCTGTATCTACAGGTTCTGCATCTGCTGATTCAACCAACTGCAGATTGAAAGGCCTATAATGGTTGCGTTTGCACTGAACAAGTACAAACCTTTTTTTCTTGTTATTCTCTAAACAATACAATATAACAACTTATTTACACAGCATTTACATTGTATTAGGTATTATAAGTAATCCAGTGGTGGTTTAAAGTGCATATGTGGGAGAATGTGCATGGGTTACATGCAAATGCTCCACTATTTTATATAAAGGACTTGAGTATCCATGGAGGTTCTGGAACCAGAGCCTGAGAATACCTGATGACTGTAGTTATATGAAACTGCCTTCAGGAACAGCTGAACTTTCTCCCTATGTATGAGGCATACACCTAACCCAAACAGGCCACCACCGTTCCACAGCAAGTAACCAAAATTGTTCAGGGCTATTGAACACCAGGAAATTGTCACAGGACATTAATTTAAAGTGAACAGACACTCTTTATAGTTTTATTGACTTTTATACAGGGAGAAATGAACATTACTGGGCCTCTGAATCTTACCTCTGTCTGTGAATTAAATGACTTATTTTGTTAATCTTAAGGACAATTGAAAGCTGAGATTCTTGCGACTCTAGAAGGCTCGCTCCTCCCTGTCTCGCTCCCTTCGTCCCGCACCTGTATTTATCTGTTGGAATGGTTTTTATCTTTAACCTGCCCACACTAGTTCACATTTTCTCATTTCTTTCTCACTTTAACAGGGAAAGGGAGAATTTCTGGATTTAAATCCTAGCTCTGCCATTTATCACTTTGGGCCTTGGGCAAATTACTTAAGATTTTCATTTCTCTGTTTCCTTTCATTAAAATGAGGCTAATAATAGTGCCTTTCTCATAGGGTTATTATGAATACTCAATGAGTTAATACACATAAAGTCTTTAAAACAGGGCTGATAATAAACATAAAAACTTAATTAAATCTATTATTTAGTATGAACATATTTTCATCCCCTCTGAGTGTCTCGCTAAGGCATTGTGGCTTGTAGGTACTCATACTGAACCGGAATGAGATGGTCCCTCAATGAAAGTTCTGAGCCAACAGTTCTGCTGCCCCCACCCCACGCTTTCCGGTGATGATGTACATGGCAGGGCTGCCAACGGCAGCTGGAGGAAAGTCACAGAACTTTGAGGATTGGAGTCACACAAAGGTTTAGCTTGAAACATTATCAAGGCCTTCTGCACTGCCTTTACGTGTTCTTTCCCTCATCTTTTCCATTCCTAAGTGCAGCTGCTCCAGCCCTTTATGGGTTTCCTCAAACTCCGTATTGCTGGACTACATGCTTAGCACACCAGCAGAGCTGCAGCACTGATAAAGAAGAGGAAAATCAGAAAATCTGCAGCAAGGTCTACTTTTGTCTCATCAATATTATAAGGCTTGTATGACTCCAAGACAAATTATATTTTACAAAATTGGGTTTTTTCCCCCCACAACTAAACAGAGTGGAGTGAAAGAGGTGCATCATAATTTTTTCAGCACTTAGTGCCTTCAAAGTATTTAATCCTTTCCCTCTCAGTAGATGACTGCTTTAAAGCAAAAGAAACAAGGGATAATGTCAGGCACAAACTTGCTCTACTTCCCAGAACGCTAATCTTCAAAGGAATCTGTGCTCACACACCTGCTCTTTTTCTTCGTGCTGGTTTCAGAACAAAAGAGGTCCTGCCCTGCCCTGGGTTTTACCCAGTGCTACTTCTGAGACTATTCTCTTTCTCTCTTATTCCTCCCTACCAGCTGCATCTCAGCTGATAAAATAAGCTCCAATCTCTCCCATTGTTGAAAACCTGCCACATCCCTCCAGAGGTTTCACCATCTCCTTCCTGCGTTTTGCACCAATTTAAAACAATTGTCTATTCATATGCCCTGCCTTCTCTTGCTTACCCTCCCTCCTTCACTCTTCAGCTATGAGAACCTGGCTGTTGCTCTCAGCATGCCATTGAAACCACTCTCTCTGAAAGTCAGCAGCAGCTATCTGCTCTGTGTCCTGGAGCTTCTGAGGGTCTCACTTACTCACCTCTCTGAGGCATCATCCCCTCCACCATTGCTTTCTCCTGACATTCCCTTGTGCACTCTATTTTCCCTTCCTGCCTCTGATGTTTCCCAAAATTCTTTCCTGAGTCTTCTATTCTTCTCACTCTATTACTTTCCCTGGGTAGTGTGTCCACTCTCCTGGCTTCAGCTAGCACCAATAATAAGCTGATGGTTCCTGAGTTTTATCCCCAGCCTGGATCTCTTCTCTGAGTTCCAGACCTAGATTCCTAATGCCTGTGTTACCAAACCAGGTTCATTCTGGCTGGTCACCCAGAAACCCAAACACCAAGATGACGAGATTGCAGCAGAGAGAGGGTTTAATTACAAGGCAGCCAAGTGAGGAAGTGAGAGAATGAGTCTCAAATCCACTTCCCCAAAAATAGCAGCTCAGAGATATTTGTAGGGTAGGGAGGCAAGGTGGTCTGAAATGTGGAGACAGGTGACTGGAGATGAGGCGAGGTAAGGTAATTGATGATCTTCACAACATAGTCAGACTTCATGGCTCTTCATAGGACACATGTTCACCAAATGGTAGTGTTAGCATGATCTGATGGTGGAGTTTTTAGCCTTTTGATGTCAAAAGGTCACTTATCAGACATCTGCACAGGCCCAGTTGATGGGTTGGTGGTCTCAATTGGTCTGAAGTGGACAAGGGGTTCTAATTCCTGAAAAATAGCTCAAACACCCATTGCCATGGTGACCAAGGCTCCAGGGAGATGCTATCTATAGGAACCTAGTGGAAGTCAGGTAGCACATTGCTTAAACAGCACAGTTAACAATGGGTGGGGGAAGAACTAAAAGCTATAATCAGTAATTGCAAAAATGAAAAAAAGCTTTAGTTACTAGCTACTTAATCATCAATGGCTAACTGTTTGCAGGTTTCACCTACTGAAGGCTTCCTGGATGGCTGTAAAAACTTTACACTTTAAACCCACTATGACTAGAAGATAACTAATTTTCTGCAAATCTTACCTTTATTTTACATTTCCTTTTTCTGGTAATCTTTCCTCCTCATATCCATTCCCCATATTGTTGACAGAATGATCTCTAATAAACACAAACCCAATCATAACCCTATACTATTTAGAATCTTTAATTATTGTCCATCACTGAAAAGAGTTCAAACTCTTTAATGTGACGTAAAAGGCCCTTCAAAATCCAGCACTTGCCTGCTCTTTTAGCACTCCTGTAACTACTTCATTGGCTTCTCAATGTCTTGCTCAGATCTTGTGATTTCCTGAAATGTTTTATACTTTTGTGCATTTGAATAAATTATTTGCTCCACCTGAAATGCCCATAAAATTTTATTTTTCTTTCAGGTCCCTCTACTATACCTCTCCTGACCTCCATATTTATATGGCTTCCTCTCTAGGATGCAATCTTATCTTTAACATAAGATCTATGTCATCCGTATTTGTAGCCTAAGCATTAAACACAATATCTGGCATTTTCAGTTTCTTAATGTTGTTTTGACATGTTTGATGAATGTATAAATAAGTGAATAAATGAGAAGAGTAACAGTAATAGCTAACACTCATTGAATACTTATTATGTGCTAGGGATAAATGACAAATTTGTTCCTCACAAAAACCTTCTAAGGTAGTAATACACAGATCAGGAAATTGAGCCTTAAAGAGTAAAATAGTTTCTAAAGGTCATATGGTAATGGTTGAAATTGGAATTTTGACGTAGCTCAAGTCTAGTAGCAGAGTGCATACTCTTAACCTCTATGCTTTATTGAGTTAACAAAGAAGATGTTGAGGCTCATGATTAAAAATCAGGAAAAGTGGGGGCCAGTCCCAGATATTAAAACATGCTGTAAAGCCTCTTTAGTTGAAACAGCATTAAACTGGTACATGAACAGACAAACCATCGGACAAACATGGGAACAGAATAGAAGTCCCCCAAATTGACCCAAATATATTTGGAAATTTACTATTTGATGAAGGTGTTGTCTCAAATCTCTTTTCAATAAGTAGGTTGGAACAAATAATGGATAGTCATTTAAAAAACAATAAAACTATTTCCATAACTCAGATCTTACACAGAGATAAACTCCAAATGGATGAAAGATCTAAATGCAACAAATGAAACAATACAAGTACTGGGGGAAAAAAGTATTTAAAACTAAGTGTGAGCATGAGTGTGGGGAAAGCTTTTTTAACTTGATTCAAAATCTAGAAAAAATAAGGGCCAGCCTAGTGGCGTAGTGGCTAAGTTTGCATGCTCGATTTCAGCAACCTGGGGTTTGCAGGTTTGGATTCCGGGTGTGGAACAAAACATGGCTCATCGAGCCATGCTGTGGCGGAATCCCATATACAAAATAGAGGAAAATTGGCACAGATGTTAGCTCAGGGACAATGTTCCTCAAGCTAAAAAAGAGGCAGATTGGCAACAGGTGTTAGCTCAGGGATAACCTTCCTCACTGACACACAAAAAAATCTTGAAAAAATAAAATATTGCTAAATTCTACCATGAAGAAATGAAATATTATTGCATAAAACACGATAAAGTCAAAATACAACAAGTGGGAGAATATTTGCAATTTATATTGGCAATTAGACTAATCTCTTTAATACTTAAAGACATCCAGTAATAATGAGCATAGCTACACTAATAATAAGTACACTTAGAGCCCAGATCTGGTTTCTATTTACCATTCCCTACTAAGAAAAATCAAGGCCTCTTGAAGGTGTGATTGTTTTTGATCAGAGAAAGTAAAAGATGAGCCTACAGCATATTGTTATGCCAGAAAGCAAGGAAATGCTCAAAACAAAAAATGAAGTCATGTCAAAACAACAGGAGAGCCTATCTGAAGGGGCTTCCACTGTCTAGATATTGGATATTTTGAGAATCAAAAAGAATAACAAAAATTATTCTTGAATAAATGAGGAATTCGTGAATCCAAATTAACATACACACAATATTGGGTGAAAAGCTGTTGGGGAGTAGGCTATTAACACAATCTCAAAATATTACCAAATACACGGCTTCTTGTTACTTACAAAAGAAAAGCATACCCTTAAAACGAAGGGATTTGGACTTACCACCCTAAACAAATGATAAACCTTAGCATCTCCAATAGTGAGACAACCGAGCATGATGTCTCTTTAGGCACTTACTGTATCAGCAGTAAGAGGACACAACATTACATAAGAAGTATTTTCCCCAACATCTTTGAACCTGGTGCTAATCATGGGGAAACCATCAGACAGATTCAAATGTGGAATATTCTACAAGACAATTGGTTGGGACTCTTAAAAATTTTCAATATCATGAAAATTAAAAAAAAAAATTTGTGGACAACTGAGAAAATGTAACTGTGGACTGTATTTTAGATAGTATTGCTGATCTACTTGTTTTCTCAGGTGTGACAAAGGTGATAATGATGTTCCTGCTCTTTTGAAGAATATCTTATTCTTAGGATATGTTTGCTGACATATTTAGGGATAAAATACCATGTCATATTCCTGCTTTCAAATAGTTAAAAAAAATTGTGTGTGTGTGTGTGTACATAGATCCTAACATGATTGGACTCCCACTGGCCAAATTTTATTTTCAGCATAAAAAAGAATAATAAAAATAAGTCAGAGAGAAAACACAAGCAAGTATGGCAAAATTTAATAGTGAATCTAGGTGAAGGGTATATGAATACACGCTGTATTATTTTTAAGTTTTCTTTAGATTCAAAAATTTTCAAAATAAATAAATAAATAAAAAGGTACCAGAATGAAAAAATAATAGAAATGTAAATGAAATATGGCACAGTGAATTCTACCAGAGAGAAAACATTTTGGTTACAGCTAATTAATGTTTTCTGACCCTGTTAACTTCTTAGATTTGGCTTTGTGGTGACCAAATGTAATGGACATCTTATGATTAAATTTCACATCTCTGTTTAATACATGCTATTAAATATAACTTGTATTTCATCTTCATGTCTAATCACTTAGAAGTAGAATATAGTTGTACTTTCCTGTAGGGAAAAATCTTATAAAAATAAAGATTTGGGGCCCAGCCCCATGGCCAAGTGGTTAAATTCACGTGCTCTGCTTCAGATGCCCAGGGTTTCACTGGTTTGGATCCTGGATGTGGAGACGGCATCACTCATCAGGCCATGCGGAGGCAGTGTCCCACATAGCACAACCAGGGGCACTCACAACTATAATATACAACTATGTATTGGGGGGCTTTGGGGAGAAGAAGCAGGAAAAAAAAAGATTGGCAGCAGATGTTAGCTCAGGTGCCAACCTTTAAAAAATAAAATAAAATAAAAAAGATTTTTATGAAACATAGGAATAAGAAAGTAATTCTTCACTTTACAAAAGCATTTGATGAATTGTTGCTTTAGGTAGTAAGGTCCTTTAGTGCTCTTATGAAAACTAATTTAACACATCAATGGATAATCTGTGTTCAAAGGAATGCTTTTTGAGAGATATTATCTAATATACTCAGTGGGATTGATTCTCTTGCTTACTAAATATCTCATTGAATTATTCCTTTAATATTTTTGTTTTCATCCAGATTATTGTGCAAAATGAATCTATTCTTAGCCAATTTCTTAAGCCAAACTTTTTTCTTTATCCCTACTCTACATCAGAAGTGAAGGGTTGATTGAAATAGAGAGGTGAGAAAAAACATTTTTCTAAACTCTACAGAAATTTTGAAGGCTGTATTCCTGTCTTGACGGTAATCAGTGGCATTCAGCTTTATTCAACCCAGAGTTGATGTTTAATGTGATTTTTTGGATGAATGTCTATCTGGCTAAACTCGGGGTCACTGAAAAGACCATTCCTACTTTTACTTTTTTGTGAGAAGTTTACATTTCTAATTTTGAAGTTCCATTTTCTGACTTATGATCTGCTTTCTCCTTGGCTGCTCTGAATGATGGCTTCCTTTCTGGCGCAATCTGCGTAAAGCTGCTAACCATCACAGGGAAATTTATTGTTTTAAAATGTGCTCATAGATCAAGTCAACAGCACATATTTTACATTCACTTCCTTCAACTTTCCAATTTCTCTTCTATAGCATTGCTATTTATACAACACCTAATCTTTCAAAAGTTCAAAAACTCTTTATACATTTCAGGTAATGGAAATGTCACTGGGAAGCTAGATGGTAGGGCATACCTGACTAGGCTGTTTAATATATGCTTTATTTCTTGATTTATTTAGTTGTCTCTTACCCCAAAAAGCAAAGTCCTAGAAAAAAAGTGAACAATTAATAAAGAGACAAATCTGTACGGCTTATAAGAAGAAGTTGCCTTGATTCTTAAATTCTAGAAGTTGAAAGTTATGTAACTTAAAACCCATTTGTGAAATTACTGCATCTTATATATCAAACAATATTCCTTCTACTTGTCTTGAATTGGAAGTCTCTGGTGTCTTTGTTTTCTTTTACTTGTGAAAAAAAAATTTATTTAGTTACTTTGTAAGGTTGGAAGCTTCTATTGACTTCTGTGAATTGAAAGCCAGTGAGATTAAAAACTGAAGGATTTTCCCAGAACGATTTCTATATCTTGCCTGAATTCCACATGCCCTTCTGCCTGACTTGTATTTTCATCTTATCTTTCCAGTTCTCAAACTGATTCTTCAGAAATGACTCACAAAACCACTTTTACTGAAATTACTTTCAACTTGCTCAAGCAATTTAAAAGCACTTCAGTCACAATTGCTAAATAAATAATTTTCATAAATAACCAAATTGAGAGTTTGATTCCTAAGTTTCACCAATGATTAATCTTATGACTTTTCCTATAAAAGTTATCTTTTTCTTGTGTACGAACTCTTTCCTGATTTTAAGAAAATTGAGTCAGCTTTTCTTCAAAATCAAAAACTTACACTTCCTAATTTGACTTTTAAAAACATTTTCCTCCTGCAAAACACCTTAAAATTAATTCCCTTCTTGATTCACTCTACTTGCACACAAGAAAAACTTTCAGTGTCAAGTACTATGCATGATATTTTCAGTTCTCTTATTTAATTGCTCAAAAGTCTCTTAATATTTGTGCATATAATTAAAAATCAAAATTCAGTAGGCCTTCTGTTTATATATTTCACTGAGAGTTTCACATGATACACCTCATAATTCTGCAAATTTAATTTCCATCTCGAGTGAAATAACATTCTCTGTTTTCACAACAATAGCAAATTTTATACCTCTTGCAATGCAGAAAGCCCATAGGAGGAACACACTTTTCATTCCACTCATAGGCACATACATAAATCATTAGAAAAACATTATTAATAAAGCAGCCAAAACTATACTGAATTGGCCACTAAAAGGTTAAAATTTATCTGATAAAGACGTTTACCAAGCCAAGATATCAGTTAGTTATCAAAGATGATATCGTATACCTGAGTCAGATTTCTGAGGTCACTGTGACACATAGAACAGTGGAACTATTGGGAATTCTGGAATAGGTGTTTACAAAGTACTATCATAGCAGCCTGAAGGAATTAAACCAGGCTTATACAGTGATAGATAGCTAGAGCAGGCCCAAACGTGTTTTGATTGAATTTGCTGGAATGCATTTGTATTTTAGGGTTTAACCCTTGATATCCTGGTGGCATGACATTTGGGACAATAGCTAGTCAATTTTATGGTACTTCTGTGTTTTCCAGCATGCAGATAGAATATAATCTGTTAGCTCAACATTTGCATTAACTTGCATTAAAAAGCATCAAAATTGTTTGTTGTACATTATTCATCTTTGCCAGAAGGAAGATTGGCAATGCAGAAAGAAGTAGCAGCACACAAAATACGTGGAGATAGGAAAGTGTATGAAGTCTTCAGTGAAACGTGAAAGCACATGGTTTAAACGGAAATGAGACAGCCCTCTTTTTTTTTTTTTTTGAGAGAACAGAAACTCAATTCAAACCATTTAAGGGGAAAAAAAAAGTATTTTCAACTCATCCTACTGGGATATCTAAAAGGTGTCAGGAGCTTCTAACACAGCTGGATCTTGGAATTCAAATGATATCATGAGACCCATTTCTATAGCCCACATGTAGTCTCTGGTGGCCTCATGCCTAAGCGAGCCTTCTACCTGAGCAACAAAGATGACTCAGGGCACCTCCAGATTTACGTGGCCATTAGCGCTTAGATTCTCAGAAAGATCCAGAGGCTTTTTTTCCCTCTGCGTCCAGATCAAATCAAAAGGACTGACAAATAGTCCAGATCTATCAAAAGGACTCTAATATGCCCTGCTTGGGTCATTCACCCATTACTGGTCCAACCACTTGCTAGCAGAGTGAAGTACTCTGATTGTCTGGGTTTCCCAACATGTCTGTGCAGGGATTTGTGTAGTAAAGAAAGGGAAGACAGGCTGGGTTGGCAAAAATAGATAAATAGGTAGGTAGGTAGCTAGCTAGCTAGATAGGAGGGAGATAGATAGATAGGTGATTGATAGCCATGTGATAGATAGATGATTGATAGATGTAAGTAATTTGCTGGATGATAGACAGATAGATGAGATAGATAGATAGATAGATAGATAGATAGATAAGATAGATACATAATAGAAGAGATACAGAAATATTTAACTTAGTAAACCCATGTGTCTGAATTTGAACTATAGTCTGGTATTAAGCCTACCTATGAAAAACGTGTATTCTTGATATTTTCTGATTCAGGTTTTCTTTCATATTTTTCTGTTTGTGTAGGTGTATATTTTAAAAATCAGTGCTGCATAGTGGTTGAAGCACAAGCTTCAGAGTCAAACAGATATGCTTTTGAATCCTCTGCCAGGGACTAGCTATATGATCTAAGGCAAGTTATTCTGCCACTCTGAGATTCAATTTTTGTCATATGTAAAATGGGGATGATCATATTAACTTCATAACGGATTTACAAAGACTAAATGGGTAATACATTTAAAATGCTTAGCAGAGTACCCGGCATATAGAAATATGCCATTAAATAGTGTCATTATCGTTAGTGCTATTACTACTGTTAATGTTATCTGATTTCTGTATACATGTTCTTATCACCCTCTAAGCCTGTGTTAGGCATCACTAGATCCATTCACTGCTGTTTAGACATTAAAGCAAGAGTACTGCGCTCATATGTATCAGTGATGCTATTATTATGCATCAGAGCCGTGGATACCTGTGACATACTTTCCAGTGTCTACCAGCCAGGCAGAAGCACCCATGCAGTCAGGCTGGATATTTTCACTTGTTATGCACGTGAAATTTGTAACAATGCTCACCTCCATCTAGCAGCAGTGCTTTAAAATAAGGCATTAAGTGAAAGTTTTAATGATGAGGGATTCCTGCTGTGAATAAATGTTTCCTTTTCTGATTTAATTAATTTATTGAAGTTCTTAAAAGAAACATAAAGATCATAAAGCGTTTTTTAAGCGTCAAAGTGATGCTCACATTGAAGTGCTGCTTCCATAAGCACTGAACGTGTGTGATGGTTGGAAGAGGAGTTTTCTGTTAGAAAATATACCGCTCTACATTCTGATGGCTTTGTCCAGCCTAATTTTGAGACATTCTTTCCTTTAGGTGAAAAATATCAACTGTGTTTGCTGTAAACAAAGTAGAAGGGTCTTCTTCCATATTGTCTTTTAAGAAATTCGTCTTAAACATGAGGTTCACTTCTTTTTAAGGAAATACTTTCTTTATCAGTAAAGAATTGCTGCTCTGCATTCAACTGAATTGGTTCACTAAATTAAATTTCCTTTCCCATTCTCTTTTCAATTGCCAATGTGGAAAAAGTTTAGTGTAAGTGTAAACTATGGAATGATGAACAAACTCTGCTGAGTGTTGTTTTAGTGACAGACAAATTTTTCAATATTTCACTGGATGGACAAAGATGAACTTAAAAAAAATTTACCAGGTATATCACCAATTTTGAGGAAACTTTCCCAGTGATCTGGATACCGCCAGAGAGTTGGATGCGCGTAGAAGACTGAGGTTGCAAGGGAAACAGCACCCTGATTTCCACGACATACCTGGAATTCCTTTATGGACTCCCCTAAGGCAATTTCCTATAAGTGTAAGACATACTGAATAATGAGCATAGTTGTGCCTTAAAAAAGATTGGGAATATACTAAAATGTTAACACTGATTGTCATGTTTTAGTGATAATATAGATGATTAATTTCCTTCAATCTTTACTTTTGTGTATTTTCAAAACATAAGAAATAAAAAGTGTAAAAAATAACCAAAATAGAGGAAATTTTAAAAACCAAGAGGCTAATTTTCATAACTCAATGCAAATTAATTTAAAAAATTATATCAATTGGATAATTACCTGGGATAATATAATTTACCAAAATGATCAAAAGTATAACAAAACCAATTTTCCTGTTCTTTAAGATGGAATGACTCCTCGTTATTTTAGCTCTTCTTGAAAGTCATATAATAAAGCTTAAAAGTTTCATGACTATAAGTCTTGCTCATTTTTCTTAGATTTATTCCTAGACCCTTATGTTTTATTGCAATTTTAAATTATATATTTTAAAAATTACTTTCTGTATCTCTTTGTTGGTGTGGTACAGAAATAAAATTAATTTATGTACGTTGATCTCAGAGGCAACCAGCTTATAAACCTTTCCCGTAATTTCTAATAATTTGTCTGCAGAGGTTTTGGGGTTTTCTATGTAGATGACCTTATTTTGATTAATGAGATATTTGTTCCTTTCTTTCCATTTCTCGCTTATACAATTTGCTTCATTTTTATTGTCTCACCTCACTAGCTAGTGTAGGACCTCTAGTACCTCCAGCGCAATGTTGAATAGCGTTGATTGTGAGAGTGCTTCTGACATTTCGTATATTCAGAATGGATACTTGCTATGGAGTTTTTAAAATCATAAATAGAAATTAAATTTTATAAAACACTTTTGCTGCATCCCTTGAGATAATCATATCACTTTTTTTCTTTAAACAATTTTAGTGTTGAATTCAAGTTATTCCCAGAATAAGCCCAACTTACTCATGATGAATTGTGTTTATATGGCTGGATTTGCTAATACTTTATTTAGAATGTTGATCTATATTAATGGATAAGATTAGCCTGTGATTTCCACTTGTCACACTTCGTACATTTTGCTATAAATGTTAAACTCGTCTATTAAAATGAATTGGGGACTGTAAACTTTTTTCCTTTTCTCTGAAACGTTTGTGAATGATTAGATTAATCTATTTCCAAATTTGCCAGAACTGGCCTATAAAACCACGTGGGCAGTTGCTTCTTTGTGGGTAGATTTTAAACTACTAATTCAATTTCTTTATTGGTGATTGAGCCTGTGTCTTCTTGAATTATCATTAGTAAGTTATATTTTTCCCAGTAGTTTGTCTAAATAGACTTTGCTGGCATAAAGTTGTTTGTATCATATTCTTGTCTTTTTAGACTCCATTGAATCTGTGTTTATGCCTACTTTTGAGTTGTAATATTAATTATCTGTGCCTTTTTCTTTTTATTCTTAATCTCAACAAGGGTTAAACTATTTCATTAGTATTTTCAAAGAACAAACTTTTGGTTTTGTATTTGTATTTCCTATTTATTATTTTACATACATACATGCTTATACTGGTCTCATCTGCCTGATTCAGTTGAAATATTTAGCATTATGCGATACCATTTTCAATACCTAAAATTGTCTTTTATCTTAAAGTTACTTTTGTATGAACTTAACATTGCTCCCTTAACCTTCTTGTAGTTATTAAGACTGTTGTGCTATTTCCATCCCTTTACTATCTATATGTTTTCATAAGTACTTGTAAACAGCATATAACTCGGATTTTGAGGGGTGAGAGGGGTTACCCAATCAATACCTCATATTTTTTCTTGTTTTTCTATTTTTTCTTCTTTTTGACCCTTTTAAGTTCTTTAGTTGCTTTCTTTATTTTTCTTAGTCCCTTCGTTTCCTCTACTTCTATACTCTCTCTTTCCATTCTTTTGGTGGTTATTTTAGCAGTTTATCATATATTTCAACTTAATGTCTATAGCATAATACCCACCCCCAAACAATATAAGGAAATATATAATACCTTATTCAGATCAATCCTCTCACGTTTTATATGAATTTTCTCCAATAATTTAGTTCTGTTTTTTTCCAAATTCCACAAGTTAGATATTAATATTATTTTATTTAAAAATATTTGTTTAGATTTAACTGCATATTCATCAATTTCTTTTTTCACCATTTCTTCAAGAATCAGGGAACTTTCTTCTAAGACCATTTATTCTCTTACTGAGATAAATTCTTTTGCAGGTGCCTTGGTGTAGACTTATTTATGTACATATAAACCTCTTTATATACATATATATATTTTAATATTTCATGTATTTTTTTATCTGAAAATATATTTAGTCTATCTTCCCCATCTTGATTTTTTCTGGGAACACAATTCTAAGTTGAAAGTTATTTTCTCCTAGCCTTTCAAATGTATTATTTTACTTCCTGTTGATTTTTATTGTTTCTATTGAGAAATCTGTTTTCAGTCTAATTGTCATACTTTTGCAGGGGTCTTGGGATGGTTTGGGTCAAGGATTGGTGAGCGGAAGAGATGTGTGTCATTCCAGGTTGAGACAGTGAAAAGCCCTTGTGTAGTTCTCCATTCCTTTTTTCCCTTCCAAAGCAAATATGGAGACTTTGGGTTGAGATGACAGAGAAGGTGTCAAGAACAAAGCAGCTTAGATTGATGATTCACTGAATAAAGAACAGACCGGGAGCATCACCTTGGCTAATGGCCAATTTTGTTGTATTAAGCCACTAAAATGTGAAGGTTGTTTTACTACAACATCGACTGGAATACCTGATACACAATATCTCTGAATATATTGTCTCTCTTCTATTGTCTTCATGCTCTCCTTCTGAGAATGCAATTAAACACGTTATAACTCCTATTCTACCCTCCACATATCCTAATCTCTTTTTCATAGTTTTCATCTCACCCCTCTGTTGTATCTTGAGCTACTTCTGCATATCTACCTCTGTTTACTAATTTTCTCTCCAGTTATATCTGATCTAACTTGTTATTTAATTTCTATTTTATTAATTATATTTTTATGATGAAAATTCTATTTTGCATTTTTCAAATCTGTCAGGGATGAGTTTTGATCATTTTTTTACATACTTTTCCTTGTAAATCTTTTATTTATCCAAGTATTTTATACAAAATCATTTTGTATTATCTATCTGAAAATTCCAGTGTCTAAATTCTTTGAAGATCTGGATTTGCTGTTTGTTTTTTCTGCTGACTCTCGCTCATGGTAGTTAATTTCCTCGTGTGTCTGGTATATTTGATTTGGGGGCCATAGATCTTAATCTACGGAAAACCTGGAGGATTAAAGTTATGATGCTTTCTTCCAGTGGGGATTTATTTTTGTTTCCTTTTGAAGCCTGGTTTTGCTACAGACTGAAACTATTTATTACCCTTCTGGTCCATTCAAGGAAGCTCAAGTTCAGTTCCCCCAGTTTGTAGCTAAGCCAATGCTTAGTCTCCTGGTTACAGTGCTATCAGTATTTGCCTTAAGGAAAAACTTGATTTAGAGCTTACATCTCAAGAATCAACCTCCTGTTCTGTTTGTTAGCTCCTTTGCAATCTCCCTTAAATCTGCAGTCCAGCAAAACAATAAAATATATTTTATGTTAGATGTAGGTATTTTGTAGCACGTGGCTTCTTGGCAAACCCTGTTGTTCCACAACTCTTACTTTTATACTTCTTCCAATTTCCATTACCACTGTTAAAAGTCAGAAAAATATAAATTTATGAAAGCTTTAACTGCATCCTAACAAACTCTGTCTGAGAGGGTTGTAAAAGAAATGAAGAGAACCATCATGTTTTAATGGATAATATGCAAGCTTTAAAGTGAGATAAACATCTTAAATCTTCGACTTGTGACTTTGGGGAAATAACTTATAGTCCACAAGCCATAATTTTCTCGTTTATAAATAGAAATAATAAAAGTTATCTTCCAGGGGTGTTATGATGATTTGAGAATTTACCTAACAATCAATCTGTTGATAGATCAATCTGTTGATAGATTTTATCGATAAATAGATAGCATCTAACATATAGACAATAAATGGTAGATACCTTTATTCACAATACATATTTTTATCTGCATGTTGCATATGATTTGGTTATTTAACATATTAATTTGTGGAATGCTGTTAGAATAAATTAGAAAATAGTATGCAAAAGACTGAATATTTTTCTTTAGCTGCTATATTGAATGAGTGAGAGACAGAGATTAATTTTCTATTCTAATTCTGCATCTACATTTACTCCATAAATCTGGAGCTTGTATATTAGTTTAAAATAACAATATCAATATGGCATGTTAGTATGGAAACATTAAAAACTCTAAAGTAATCTCTTGCATGCCTTTTTGTTAGCCTTCCTTGTAGATGTTTTCTTCCATAATAACTTGAGTAACAGATAAATAACTAGGTGTTCATATTGCTATTCAAGTATTAAAGTAATTTTCCTCCCCCTGCTAAATAAAAGAAAGTTACCTAATTTGGCTGTGAATTGAAGGTATTATTCACATTGCATTCATGTTTTCTGTTGCATGCTTAATCAAGATTCAAAATGACAATATTGACAGAAATAGTCCATGGAATAGACTAACACTGCAAATGAAAATATAACACTAACCTCAGAGAAATGTGATTATTTGCCAAATTAGCTAGGTTCCTCTAAGGAAAGACTGTAAATTCAGCTAAGAGAAGCTTTGCAAAGAGCTAGTGGTTGCTTTTGTGTGTGTTCTTTGACTTTGTGTGTCCAGTGAGCTAGGGAGGGAATGATTTCTGTGGTTGTGAAGCGGCATAAAAGTCACATTATAATAAAACCAAACTGGACTCTTGGAAGCGGTTTGGCATAAATCCCTCCTGCCATAATCATGATTTTCATGGGTGCCAGACTTTCCATGTTGTTTGTGTTAATTAATATTAAGATCAATGATGATAAAATAGTTAACATGCTTTATTTACTTGCATTGCTTCATTTAAGTTTCACAATACCCATAAAGTAGGTGCTATCAAAATTGCTAGTTTACAGAAAAGAGTGGCAGAGAACATTTATGGTGGAAATGGCAAGTGGTGAGAAAGAAGAGAAGAAAAGAATTGCTCCCTAAGAGCATTGTTTTGACTAGCATCACCATCGTACTATACACAGATTGGTTACATCTCTAGCTCCTGGTCCATCTCCCCAGAATCTTGGTGATCTTGTTAGATAATTTGAATGGATGTGTAAACAGAGCTCTTATCAAGTAACTCAGAGTGGAGTGGGGTAGTGAGTTTGTTGCATAACGAAATCAAGATTATCAAACATTTTAGCAGGCTGAAGTAATAGACTAAATTTAATATGACAAAACTTAAAGGGAGGACTAAAAACCAGAATTTTGGCTAATAAAAAAGAATTATAAAAATTAGGAATGGTAGGCATGTGGTTTAGGAGCAACATGCCTAATTTAAGGATTTTAGACTGCTTTCAATTTAAGATAGATGTCAACGATTGATAATAAACCAAGATGTAGGTGGAGGAATTGCCGAGAAGGAAAGATTTCCTGTTCCTATAAAAAGCAAGAAAAGGAAAGCATGATTGAAACTTTAAAAATACTTTTTAAAAACTTAGTGAAGGAGGAGAACATACAAGTGTGAGAGTGGAATAAAATCCCATGTTGTGGAATAAATTCAAAGACTGTAGAAAAGAGATTACTCTGAGAGAAATGCTTACAATTCAGATGAATCTGGAGATAGACATTTAGTGTGCCATTAAAATCATCTTAGTGTAGTAAGTTTATAGCTGTGGTTATGTAACTAGGAGGAAGATGATAGATTGGAAAGATAGGGTAAAAGAATGGATTGGGGGACCAACCCAGTGGCGCAGCAGTTAAGTTAGTGCACTCTGCTTCAGGGGCCTTGGAGTTTGCTGGTTCAGATCCTCAATGCGGACCCATGCACTGCTTATCAAGCCATGCTGTTGTAGGTGTCCCATATACAAAGTACAGGGAGATGGGCACAGATGTTAGCTCAGGGCCAATCTTCCTCAGCTAAAAAAGGAGGATCAGCGGTGGATGTTAGTTCAGGGCTAATCTTTCTCAAATAAATAGATAAATAAATAATAAAAATTTTTTTAAAAAGAATGGATTGGCTCAACAAATGACCAAATACGAGAGGTGAACAAAAGGTTAAATATGACATCATCAATACTCTGGCCTGGGTGATGCCAGGGTCCCAAATGTTCCATCTTTCTAGAATCATCCTTTCATTTAATAGCCAAATAAAATATCTGAAGCTCCCATGGTGCCTAACTGCAGAAAATCCAGTCCCCTCTCACCTGTCACATCTGCATCAGGACTGCTGCTTACACAGCTCTGTTGACCCCTCTGGCCTTACCGTCAGAAGTGCTAGTGCAATGTGGTTATGAGTGTGGGCTGGGGCGTCAGATCAACTGCTTTAAGCATTGGAACTGCCACTTCTTAACTGAATGCTCTGGGGAAAGTTATTTAATCTCTCTATGCCTCACTTTCCTCAACTATAAAATGGTGATTACTGATTGTACCTACCTTACTATGTTGTTCATTCATTCATTCCACAAATATTTATCAATCACTTACAAAGTACTCACTGTGTCAAATTTCCAAATACCCTATCTCCTGGGGAAAAAATGATTAAAATCTTAACAATATTTTCACCTAAAGAAGATAGCCTCTAACTTTATTGTACAGAGAAATTTTGCTGTTCTTTGTCTCAGTTTGAGACTTGCATTGGCAAAACAAGAAAACTCGTTTCAATGTTTTCTCAGGAAATAAAAAAGCAGACTTCTCCCCACGCCCATATACACATATACCCAAAATATCTATCACAATTTCTGGATTGCGGAAATGCTTACCAGTAGGCTTTCTTGATAGCATATTGTTCCCCATTACACTATTAATTGTGATGAGAACCAGCAGAAGGAGTTGTGTGTGTGTGTGTGTGTGCATGTTTATTAGGTACGTGAGACTTATGAGTAGTTTGGGACATGTTGAGCTTCAAGTGCCAGCAATATTGCTTTACAAAATTTTTCAGAAGGCACTTAGGTTGGAAATGTAAGTGTTCTTTTTATTTTTTAAGCGGCCCTATAAACTATACTAGAAATTGATCTTGAGATGCTAAGCACGTAATAGGTGAATAACAAATGCTAGTCAAAGGGTTTGAAATCTGGAGCTCTGGGTTTCAGATGACTGAGCATTATTGGGAAAAACGTGCATAACTATGTAGAGAATTCTTTTCACTCCTCAGGTCGGAAGTCCTCAATAGCTTCCAGTTGTCTATTAAAAACTGATTTGCAGCCCAGCATTCAAGGCCCTCAGTATCTTGCATTCCTTCCCATGTCTCACATTTACCTTCTTAAATATTCTATGGTCGGCTGATCTGAAAATCCCATACCTCTATCTTGATGTTTTCATTAAGTTCTTTCTCAAATCTAGAAACACTTATATTCTCCCAACTGCAAACATGCATTTCCTCTCCATCTATCAAAAGACATATTTTTCACAAAGATTTTCTTACTGATTTAAAATGAACTGGCTTATCCATCCCACCTCTGAACTATCATAGAGCTTGTACCTAAATATGGCACAATCCCATCTTTCTGTGGGCCACCAAGATTGATGACATAAATCTATCATGATCACAAATAGCTTGTACACTCTCTAAGAATAAGAAATCATTTCTGATTCCCCGATAACTCCCAGCATATGGTAGATATTCAATAAATGTTTGTTAAGCGACCAGAAATTTGCCTGTGCTGCAGACTAAATAATGAGTTCAAAACTCTTTCTGTAAACTCACTCGTAGACGCACCAGGATTACTAATAAATTGTTCTATACTCTTAATGCCTATACCATGGCATTTTTCAGAAAATAACATTAGACTCCATTTCATTCAGAGCTAACCTTGCATTAACTTTTTCAGGGCCTCAAGCATTTCTCCAGGTAGAGGCAGCTGTGACCAATGTCCTGAGGTTAGTCAAGAGGAAAACAAGAATCAGAATATCAAGCCACCACAAATCCTATAAGATTTTCTAATAGACTATATTTTTAAAAGAATCACTTTTGGAATATGCAATGTCATACCATTTCTTAATTAGTTTTCAGTCTCAAATGTCTACAAGCTTTGACAAAAGTCCTCCAAAAGGAACAATCCCATGTTTGGGTTTTTCCCTGGGGGTACTGAATGTGGTGATGTGCTGCCCAGAGTACCCCTTCAAGACACTGGTACATATTCCTCCAACTGCCAGGAGTATTGGCTTCCGGCAGTTCACAGCTATGTCTCTCCCTCGGAGTGCCATCAACAAAGAAAGCTACTGAGCCCATGATCACACCTCATCCTCGGGGCAGTCTACATCCAAGGACTGGTTGAAGTGGAGGTGCCACAGCACAACTGGGAAAACTCTGAAGGTCCATCCCAACGCTAACGCTCCTTAAGTGACTAGCCTCTGTTGTCATTGCACCAGAATGCAATTTCTCCTTACACCCTTCTGGCTTCCCTCAATCCCTTATGTGTTTTGCTCCTAAAGTACGTTACAACACACCATTGCATGCGCATCTCCATCTCAGGTCTATTTCCAGGGAACCCAACCTAAGACAGTGGGAGAAAAACAGGATTAAGTAAATAATATGCAAATGTACTTCAGATAATAACATTTTAAAATTGCTTTTCTATATACAAAAGAAAAGTCAATTACTTTTAAGGTAAGTGCCACAATGAGATCTCTCTGTATGTGTTCACTAAGGGGATTCTCCTGCATAGTATTTTAATTTCCCATCCACAACTTTTACACAATATGAGTAAAAACTTCAGAAATGCCCATTGGTCAAATACATATATACACAAAACCATCAAACGAGTGGAGTGACATCTACTCAAAATAAGAAAAACTGAAATAGTGATATTGAATTTCACTCCAAGATATTCCAATATGAATAAAGATGCTATCAGTTTATTCCCATATCAAAAATAAAGGTAAGAAACACAAATAGAAAAATTATTTTACTGAAAGCAAAGCTATCCTGGAAGCCTGAGGGGGACTGAGAGAATGGGTTATTTCCTTATGTCCCACATTCTCCCCTTTACCTCCCAGGCTGTTTTCTGCTCAGTAACAGTCAGTAGTGCTCTGCCCATGGCTGAACTCTATATACCTTTTCTGTGTTATTCTCCTCAACTTTGTTTTATTTATTTTTTTTAAATGGGAGCAATATACATGAGACTATTAACAATTTACCTATAATGGAAAACAATCAGGAAACTTTATGAAATATTTGACATCATCATTATGCCAAAAAAAGTAATTTTCAGTGACTCTAGGCCTTTAGAGATATTTGAAAAATAATTATAATGTTATATATTTGTTTTAATAACCATAAGTGCATCAATAAAAGCATTAGCACAAGATGGCAGAAAAACAAAATTTCTTGTCCTATGTAATGTTGCTGCAAAGTGTTCTGATTATAGTGGGTGAGTACTGATGTTACGAGGCAGAAGCTTAGCAATTCTGACTGATCAGAGGAAAGCTTACATGAGGAAGCATGATTTGTGAAAAAGACCTTTCACTCTATGCAAGCGTATTTAAACATTCCTTGAAAGTTTCTGTGTCATTTATGACATTTTATGTCAAGTTCAGACATATTGCTATGCTGCAGCATACAAAGCATGGTCATGTATATTTCAGCATATTCTGCATTCTGTTATATTAAAATGTGTGAAAAATCCAAAAGGGAAGACTAGCAGAGATGAAAGGACATAGTACTACATTGTCTTGAGTTTAACTTTAAAAGTGACCAGCCATTGATGAAAACAATAGTGCAGTCTTAAGAACATGTAGATTACCTCCCTGTTACAGCCTGTGCTGAAGATGAACTAGTTGTTCTGGCTCAATCTGAAATGAATCTAGATGTATGAACTATGGGCTGGGGGAATTCATAGATTTCCCTTCCCACTGCAAACAGCACTCTAGTAACACTGTTGAACACACACACACACAAATGTCCCACGATGAAAATAGAATTAAGAGCTAGAGCATTCAGCACTATCAGATTGTGACTTAGGTGATAACAAGCAAAGAATACTTAGCAAACGGTGGAGACTTGGGTGACGTGGTATGTTGCATTAATCTCCACTAAACAATGCCTTTTTAAAAATTTTGAATTGGGAAATGTAAGATAAGAGAGATTAAATGCACCCAGGAGATTATGAACCCCTAACAGTATAATAGAGATAGAATTGATCGAAATCATGCTGTAAAAAATCACAACTGTGTGGTTGTGAGATGTTCAGTTATTTAGGAGTGGGACTAGAGGAGACTCCAGTTCTCGGTCTTTTGTGTTCTCCATCATCAGTTCTAGGAACTTCCATAGTTCTTCTATAAACCTGGATCTCCTGGCTTGACAATTTTTAGAGGAAAACATTGATAAATCTATGCTGATTTCTACTCCTTGTGGTTTAACACTTTGTGACTTGGCCAATGAAGTCCCTAGAAGATCCGTGTATTAGTAAACATTGAGTTAGGGCTGTAATCTAAACAAGACAACTTTAAAAGTCTCAGACTCATCTTGTTCTCTCTACCCTCACCCTCTTTCGTGCCCTTATGTCTTGATTAGTTTAACAGCCTGGTGGCTGGTCTCCCTGTGTCCGTCTCTCCATCATACCTTCCAATGCAACCTGCACATTTTTATAGCCCTAAATGCTTTGTACCATAATTTCCTGTTTGTGTGTTTATTCCTTTTCCTGGGAAAGGGTTTCTTAACCTTTGTATTTCTATCGTCCGATGGCTGAAGAGGCAGAATTCCTTGAAGCTTCCAGCAGTAGCTGAGCTTTTTGGATCTGGACAAAATGCTGGAGAGGGAACAAGCTGAGAAGGACAGAGCTGGGAGCTCCACCATAGGTTTCCACTGATTGAAGATGAGGTTCTCTAAGCCTTACATGGCATCTTGGGGCCCAGCAGAAAGTGAATAGTAAAAGAAATTATCGTAAATTAATGAGTGAGTGGTTTGCAAATAGAAACTTTCCTGTTATAGGAACTAGAGTGTCTATTTTCTAAAATGCTTCGACAATAAATACATTGGTTCTAATAGTAAAGTGAGCAGAGTTGCATTGCTTCGTTTCCTTGGAGCCCATCCCATCTTAGACTCCAGGGGCTCAGTGTCTTCAAACAGCCCCCTGGGTGTGTAAAGAAATACCATCCTCTCATCCCTTCCAAGGCTACATAGAAACATTCCTATCCTGTTTGCCATTCATTTAACAGAAGTTGAGATATTTGCTAATCTGATGCAAAGTGTAAGTAGATGGTAATTAGTTCATGTTTATTTCTCCCCCAATACATCTGCATTTTAGATGGGGTTTACAGCCTTCACCATGACACAAGCCCTGCCAGTTTGGTTTCCAACCACATCTTTGCCACACCCCAGGATACCTACACCCTAGCCATCCTGAACTAAACAAAATTCCCAGAGTATGTCTTGTCTCACTCACTTCTCAGCCTAGAACACTTTTCTCCACTTAGTTACTTATTATCAGCCCAAGCACTGTGTCACCTGCAGAGGTGATCATCGTCTCTGACCGAGTAGGCAGGCTTAGGCCGCATTCCCCTCTGCATTACCACACCTGGTACTGTGTGTTTTTCATACTGGACTGTGCTTACTATTTGCTTGTCTTTCACCCCTACTAGAAAAGTACTGTGCTTATTATTTCAGTCTTTTCAGTACTTGACAGTGTTCAGAGTGCACTAAACAAATATTCATTGAATAAATGAGTAGTCCATAGTAGGAATTAAGACGGACATTTTAACAGGACTTGGGAGGTAGTGGTATCAGGTGATGCCAAATGTGCCTTTGTTGCCTATCCCTTCCACCAACATCCAGAGGTTGACCTCATCTCTCAACCAAGAAAACTCACATTACTCCCTGTCATCTATGGACTCCATCTGGCTCAAAATTCAGTGTGTGAAACAGTGTATAGCTGACATTTTTTTTTTTCAGTTTCTTTTCTGGGCTTCTCATCAACCAGTGAGAGGTTTCCTTAATTTAAGGGCTTATGTGATATTATACAGCAATTCACTAGAGCTTTTCATTTTTTTCAATTTTTGTCTAATTACTTAAGGTGGGTGAGGCTTGCCTCTCCTATAAAGAGATAACTATTATATACCAGGGACCAGATTTATTCTTCTGTTTGGTTCCACCTGTGTCTAGCATGGTGCTGGGCACACGGTAGACTCTGAAATAGATTAGCTAAGTAATCCTTCCACTGCAGAGCTGTGGTTATCAGGAATACCTGGAATATTGGAATACAATCTTTCTAGCACATTTAACAGACTCTGAATTCCAGATTACCAGGCTACCTCTGAGAGCACACCATCAATGATGTGGCCATCTGGAAATGGACTTTTTAATTTCTCTGTGCAGTAGAGGTGAAATGAAAGTTCAGATGCAAATTTAAATGCCTTTAATACGATAGAGGCTATTAAATATTTAAGTTTGATTTAAAATGATATTCGTGTAGTGGTAAGGAGGCTGCTGAAACTAGGGAAACGAGTGCTGGTTTCTATCTCGGCTCAATCTTGTCTCTGCTTCATTGCTTGGGAGCTCAGAGACCAGCTGAGGATCTGAAAGTGTGTCCCAATTCTCCAGACAAACTTTTCCATCTGTAAATTGGATATAAGTATTTGGAGACTTTACTATGTGGCTAACTCTTCCACCTATGTATTAGAAATAAAGAGTTGAAGTCTTTGAGACCTGGGGAGTAAGATGGCAGAAACACATGGTAATGCCCTCCCTGACTGAGGAAAGTTTGAAAAAAAAGTTTTTCTTCTCCCTCCCACAGACAAAACCAAGTCCTTTGCCCAAAAGCTGATGTGCTAAACTGCAAGTCTATTGTCAGAGGGCTGTTTCCCACTACACTGTGCTTTGGCTTCTGTTTCTGCTTCTCTGTGGAATGCTCTCCTGGAATGTTCTTTCCATTTTTATTCCTCCTAGTAACTCCCACTCAGCCTTCAAGGCTTAGTTAGGTTGTTGTCTCCCCCAGGAAGCTAACTCTCTTCCCTCCTCCAGGCTGTTATGGTACCAAAATAAACAACTGGCTTAATGTGTAGCAATGATGTTTTGCTAATACCTAGTACCGTAAGTTTCTCTGGGATGTTTTTGAGTCAGACTCTTTCAGATTCATCACCCAGCACAGTGCCTGGGACTTAGGAGGTGCTCAATAAATGCTTGCTGGACTGGACAATACAAAATTTGCCACTTACCATTAACGCCTTTTCTTCCCCACCACTTTTCTCCTCATTAGAGTTCCTTTCTTTAGGATCTAGTAATTGAGTGTAGCCCCTGACTGCCCAGGCACCTGTCAAGACCCCCAGCAGGACTTGCACTGGCCATGACCCTGTTCTTGGCTCATCTTCTCATGCACATTCTCATTACAATGAAGGTAAGAAACTTAATGCTCTCCTTATTCACAGGCCTGATTTTGCAGATGACCCAGAGAGGTGGGTACTCACACGGGGTTACCCTGCCAGTTAGTGGTGGTGCTGAATATAAAATCTAGTTCTATCATTTTCAATTCCAAACTCTTCACACTCTACACATTGCTTTTTCTGTGTCCCATTTCCTCAAGACTGACTGGATTATTTAGTATACAATATCCTAATCCATGCAATGAGCTGGACTACTCCAAAAGAAATAATATTTCTTTAATGGTCTAGAAGTATCAGGAGTCAAAACCAAAAAAATTATATAAAGATATCGACAGGTGATGATTACACCTCAAATCACACCAAGTAGGTAAATTCCTATGTTATATCTAACATTATTCTATGTTTACTGAGATCTTGATGAAGATGGATGCCAAAGACATTCTGTGCTTCATCAGGGAGGCTAAGATTTGGAACAGCAAATTTTAAAATGGAGAGGAATGGACTTGTGAAAATATCCTGAAGTGCCAAAGGAGATGTACAATCAAAAAGACCTCGAGAACAACTTGTGAAGAGGTTAGTGTTTAGCCTCAACAAGGTGAAGGCAATGAGGTGCCAGAAATGCTAGCCAACCCTAGCAATGATAAAGGAGAAGAATTTCAGCAAGTTAAAAGACTGGTTCTTTTGTCCTATGAGCACCAGGGAAATCTAGATATAATGCCTGAAACTAGAAGCGCTGACATTGTATTTTTAAATTTATCTTGTTATTGGTTAGACCAGTTTACAAAGAATACAGCCAAGAGTTTTATTTTTTTAATGAGGTTCACTAAGGAAAAACAGAAATCTTCCAAGAGTCTTTTTTTTGGCAGACTTTTGTTTCTGGATCCATTTTTTCATTAATAGAATGGCTATGGTCCAGAGAATGGCACTGGAGGAATGGATTCCACGCTGTGCTTCAAAAGAGTGTCTGCTTCAACCTCAGAATCTGATGAGGTGTGAAACTCTGTCACTGGCAAGACTTTTATGCCAGCTATGCTGGAGTTACATTCCCATATTTACAGAAACATCTACTAACCTGTGGAAAATGCTTTATGATAAACAGTTTGCATACGTACGTAAATTATCCACAACAAGAGAATGATTTTCCCTGGTCTTGAGCATCTGCATTAAGGGCAAAACTTATGGATGCTGTTAGAGATAGCAAAATGGCCCTAAATTCTCTACTGCCCCTTTCATCAGTAAGTGGAGTCTCAGTCCCTATTTCTCGAATCTGGGGGGCCTTGTAACTTTCTTTGACCAATATTATGCATCAGAAGCAACATTGTATGACTTCCAAGCCTGGGCCTCAAGAGACTTTACAGCTTCCTCTCTTATGCTGGGAACTCTTCTACCACTATGTGAACAAGCCCAGGCCAGCCTGCCAATTGATGAAAGACCACATAGAAAGAGTCCCCAGCCATTCCAGCCATTCCATCCATCTCAGCTGGGAGGCTTCAGAAGCATGATGCATAATAAATTCTTGTTGTTCTAAGCCACCAAATTTTGGGATAATTTATTATCAGCAAAGGCTACATGATACAGAGACCCTACTTTGAACGTATTGGTTGGTTTCTGGATATGGTCTAATGTCCAGCCTGGTGTAAATGTGTGCCTAATAACTTCTTTCTAGTGGGAATTTTCATTTGGGATTTTCTTGGGTCTAGAGTATGGAGACAATCTCACTCACCAGGCCACATACAAACTCCTAGCCGCAATGGGCCCCTTATTACATACTGTAGGAATGAGAATAGAAGGACAGCTAATCCCCCTTACCATTAAATGGGGTTCCTTCTGGAGCACCAGTACATTAGCTTTCAAATCACAGGACTTTTCAAGCAAACAAAGAGGATGTTTGATGAGCTGTATCAACAGGAGTAACCCCCTGGTGAGAGGCTAGATTCAGTTTAGGTCAAACTCCAATTGATTCTTGTTCAAGGCAAGAAAATCCCCTGGAGATCATATTCCTCCAAAGCCAATTTTATACAAAATGCTTAAATTAAGATGACTGAACACCTCCGTGTTGGTCCAAAATACTTTTATTTTAAGAAGATTAGAAACTAAGTTAGATGCCCATCATTTGGTGTTTTGCAGTGCTTGTTCTAGTTTAGACCAGAGGGAAGAGAGTGAGTCATGTGACAGCACTCACAATGATGGCCAGGTGGTTGACTAGGATTGATGAGTGGCAATCAGTGACGTATTCGTGGTCTAGAAACACTGTTATGGATTTAGTGACCTATGATTTAAGTAAGAACAAGTGAACAACTTGGCATATGGCGAGAGGGAAATGGGGGAATCTCTAAACTCCATTTTCTCATCTTTTAAATTATTATTGGAAAACTATTTAGTCCTATGCTAAGCACATATAGAGGTTCAATAAAAATTTACTATACTATTATAACAGTGTACTCTTTCACATAGTACAGGATCTGGATTAACCAGTTGTTTGTTTTCTGGTATGCTTTCAAAAAACTGGGTCAGAGGTTTTTGACTTGTGACCAAAAAACTGTAAGCCAGTTTTTTTCATCTCTTACATTAGACATTTGAATGAACTCCCTTCACACTCTGAGAATCTCTGATTTATTCTTGAATCATAGCTTCCTATTTCATTCATTCATGAAATGTTCTGAAGAAATTGATGAGTGGGCCAGGATTTTGGAAATCTTGGGAAGAGTGTCCACAATTATGAAGGCTCTTCTTAGTGTCCTATTGATTAGGAATGCACTAGGAGACATTTTCTCCATGATAAACCTAGGAGTTCTCTGAGAAGGTAAATAACAATACACAGAGGGAGGAATGATTGTGGATTAAAGATCATTGTTTGTCAGACACTGTTCTAGAACTTTAACATACCTTATGTCATTTAACCATGATCACATCTCCATGAAGGAGGTACAATATTACAATATTACATCCTATGTTATAGATGATGAATTAGAGACTAAGAGAAAGGAGGTAATTTTCCCAACGTTTGATATCTTATAGAGTGGAGACAGGATTCACATCTCCACTGCAAAACCCCACCTCATTAACACCATCATTGTCTCTCAACCCAACTACTGTGATCAATCCTGCTTCCATTTTATCCCCGTAAGTTCATTCTCTACATTGGAGCCAGACTGATCTTCTCAAAGCACAAATTATATCATATCAGACTCTGAATGGAACCCTTCAGTGATTTCCCACTACCTGGAGAACAAAACACAAAGTCATTCTTCATGGCCTGTGGTAACCCCCATCACCTCCCCACTCTGCCTCTTCTACTGCAATCCACTACATGACACTGGCCTTTTTTAAAGCCCTTCCACTTCTTAACCTTGCTCCCTGCCTAGGTTATTTCCATGTGCTGCTCTCAATGCCTGTAACACTTTCCAGAGAGCTTCTGTGGCTCTCTACATCTCTTTACTTATATCCCTTAGCCTCAATCCCACTGCCCTACCTTATTTTTTATAACACAGTTTAGTATATAAAGAACATTATTATTTGGTACATGTCTTTCTTACCGTACTAAAATACAAGTTTCAACTCTTTCTCCAGAACTTAGAAGAGTGTCTAGCACAAAGAAGGTGCTAAATAAAATTGTTTTATAAAGGAATTAATTCATCTAGGCATACAGAAAGTGAGCTGAAGGTAATCCATACATCCATATCTCTTCTCGTCTATCTTGCTACTTCACTTAAAGGTGAAAAAACATATAAAATGAGTTCTTTAAAAACATTCCTCCTTATAAGAAGATAGATGTGTATTTATAAGTATACCTAAGAAAACCCATCTCATAAAATACTTCCTCATGAAAAAAATGTAGAAGATGTGAATTTAGAATGTAGAGCCCTCCTAGTTCTGTAGTTAAAACTCAGACCCTGGTGTCACACCAACTGAGTATGATGCCTGACTCTTCCACTCACAAGCTGTGACCTTGGATCCATTACACTACCCCTCTGTGGCTCCATTTTCTTACCTGAAAAATGTGGATCCCAAGAGTAAGGACTTCACAGGATTTCTGTAAAAAAAGAAAAATTCACACATGGTGAATATCAGTAGTACACTGGTAAAACGTCTTTGTAGAAACAAACAAAACCGTCATTTATAGTGTTTGCCAATTTCCATGGTATAAACACTCTGACCATAGCTGATTTTAAGCTACCAATGGTTTAACCATTGGCTTTACAAAATTCCTGAATATTCAACAAATGCCTCTCATGAACCTCTGTGAGCCAGCTCTAACCCACCAGTGATGATGTCTAAAAAGTATGTGAGAGGACATATTCTATTAAAAAGACAAACCCACAAAAAGAAAATAATAAAACCAACACAGTATCAGATATTAAAGACCAACAGTGTCCACCTCAATCGTTAGCCATCTTAGCACATATGCAGAGCCTGCACTTGCCATGCTACAAGCCAAGGACAAGAGGACAATGATTATAGGAATCATACCAAACCCTCCACAAGTGTTCCTAACCTACCCTATGCCTTAAAGTTCCTGATGTTGTCTATTTCTCCCTCACTATCCCAATCTTCAGAGTTGGCCTTTTTTTTTTGTTTCCCTGACTTTTGAGGCTTATCTTCCTGTAAAGACTTTGGCTTATTTTAAGTATGCTGCTTTTCTCTGTGTCAGACTAACCCCTCCAATGTACTCTTATTCATGCACACCGGGTCCAACTCTCAGCTCATGTTCAGCCAACAGCACCCAAAGTCAAGCCTCCCTATTTTATTTTAAGAAGAAAAGTGACTCATGTTAGAAGCTGTTAAGCCCAGGCTTGGCCTTCACATCCACTCTGAGCTCTAGCCACAGTGGTCTACTTGCAATAGGTTCCTTGACTCTGTGTACCATGATTTCTCCCCGCTCTTTGTCTTTGATGCTTGCTTAGCATCCTCTTTCCACCCCTCCTTGACTAACTATGCCCCATTCTTTATGTCTTGTCTAGGTGCCTCTATCTTTAGGAAGGCTTCCTTCATCATTCAAATGCTCATTTAAGAATCTCATCTAGCTGACTTCCTGGAATATTTTGTTTTCCCTTTTATGCTCCAATGCAATTTCTTGGTTTCTCACCTATATAGTTCACTACTCTCAAGTTCTTCAAGAGCAGAAACTCTGAGCTGTTTGTTATTTTGTTCCCAGTGCCTAATAGTGCCTGGCATGTAGAAGCTCCACAATATTTTATTTGATTACTGGGCTAACTCTTCTGCACAAAAACAGAAGAGTCTCATCTTTTATTATTTATTTTTGTTTTCTCCATAGCAAAGAAAAATTTCTGGCTCTGAAATCTCCATGGAACCACTTGTTTTAAGTACACAGAGTAAAACAGCACAAGTGACAATAGACCATGGAATGTTGCTCTGGTAACCGGAAGTTGGCTGGCTCTCTGGTCCTGTCAGCCCACCACCATGCTGTCCTCACCCTGAGCACCACGAGAGACTTTCTCAGCACACACTGCAGCTGTGTGAATTTCTACCATCTTTGAGAGCAGGACACCAGAAACTCTGATTATGTCCAATTCTAGCTTCCTATATAGAGAGAACTGGCCTGTTATTTCCAATCTACAAGAAATGATTTGATCTTTCTGATTTAGAAGCCAAGAGTAGCTTTGATAAATTGTGTTTTTCTAAGTCTAAGGGGACTCCAGTTCAAAGTTCAAGAAAAAGTCTCATTTTAAAATCTGAAAACAACTGCAACTCTCCTAGTCCCATCTAATTCAGGCATAATCGTGAAATGATCTAATTTCCAAGGACAACATATGACAATGAGCTTAGTAGAGAAGAGCCTGAATTTGAAAGTTTTACGGTTTTGGGAAGAATTACAATCTCAACTCTCCTCTGAATCTAAAAAGATGGACAACTCAAAGGATTGAGGGCCTTCTGGATAACACAATGGGCAAGTGTATTCCTGATGAGGAGTGAAAGCTCTTGCTCACTTATAAAGATGTGAAGGAAATAATAATTTCTTATCTTTGTCATATCTGGGATTATGCTTACTTTTTCAGTTCATGAGAAGTTTTTCTGTTAAAATCTTTTCTACTAAAAATGAGCCACGGGGCTTTCCAACTCCCTGGGTGGGAGACTCTTCAGTCTCTGCCTGCTCAAACACCACTGTGGATTCCTATTCATTCAGAACAAAAGTTGTGCTACAGGAGCACAGTTGTTCCTTTCTAGAATGTGTATTTCTCCCTCAAATCCTTAGTCTTCATTTCAGTAGTTCACATATCTCCCTGAGGTCATTTGATGTAATTATGCTTCTGTGTTGTTCCTTATCTTTGCAGACTCCTTTATGATTTCCCTTCCCAAATTTATCTGGCTGGGATCATGTTATTCTTGTGAGAACCTGCTCTCACCAGATTCCTAGATTATACTTTCCTTTTCTAGTCCTGCATCACATTGCTTTGCCCTTCACCAAATAAGATGTTTTTCCTCCTCTCTAGTTAAAGGTTATTTCTGTTTTCTCTTGAGCTACTGACCAACTTTTAGGTAGACAAAGAGAAGCTTCATACTGTCTTGCTGTGGTCTGTTTATACATCTGTGTCCCACTGTAGCTACTAGACTCCTTAAGGAAATTTCTGGGCTTCTTTGTTTTTGTGTCGCATCCTAGCCCCTCACACAGCACCATTCCATTTAAAATAAATAAGTAAAACGTATAAAAGGGCTTCAAAAGAGGGGTGACCACATTTGATCAGCAAATAGCAAACATATTCGAAGAGGTTTGAGCTGTGTTAGAAACTTAGCTCTGTCACTATCTGCCTAGATAAATGTTACAGGCACCTAATAAATACGTTAGTTAGCAATGGATAAGTGGTAACTTTGGAAAAATAAATCAACTTTCGTGAATGGTGGTTTCTCTTTTGAAAAATATACCACCATACCTAGCAAATAGGGTGACCAACTGTCCAGGTTTCCTAGGGGCTGAGGGAGATCCTGGGATGCTGTTGGTCACTCTATTAGTATATAACAGGCTCTCACAAAATGTGTTCTGGAAATGTCATTCAGTCTCTCCCAAACTGATCACAAAACAAGATGCCAGAAAAGTGAGATTAACCCCTCCCCTAATGACTTCTAAAGTCCATATGGAATTTCAGAGAGACCTGTGCTCACCAAAATCTCCAGTGACATGCTAGGAAGGCATCTGAGACTCCAGTTTAGGGGTAGGTGAGGGTTGAGGTGAAGTGGATACATAGAGATCTCTTGGGTGGAATATGAGTGTGTGTTGCAGGGGAAGGCAGGTAGGATAAGAATAGAAAACCATCCATAGGCTTGAAAATGACAAATTTCTCATTCTTTTGTAATTGCAATATAGGAAATACTGATCACGGGGTACTGATCACTAATTCCTCTGCAGAATTAAGCTTATATTAATATCTAAGCTTTACATGAAAAATGACTGACTGCAAATGCAATAGCGAATCAGGCACTAGGAAGGTGCAAATGATTCCCTGGTCAATTACTTGGATAGCTTGCTTTGGAATATAGTATGCATTTTTAAAAATTGTTCACGGCATTGATTACATTTATCCCTTCTCGGATAGTGAAACAACTAAAAAACAGTAGCATTGCTAATTCATATAGAACAATTTCACTTTCTCCAGGATTCACAATCTCATCCTCAACACATATAAAAACCAGAATTATTTATATATCATATATGTGATATATCATTAATGCTTTACTAAAATCTATATATGGTTGAATGTTGTTAGGAGATTCACAACACTTATAACATATGATCCTTTATATCTTTTACAATAACACAACCAATAGCTTAGTGATGCCCCACATGATTGCACTTAATTGTAACACAAGTGGAAGAAGGTTTGGAGATTCGAAAATGTAGAGGCCATCTCTGACATCTAAACGACATAAGTGGACAAGAAAGTGCTATTAGAAAATGGAACTTATCACTGGAGTGCAAAGTCTGGTTGCTGGAGACTTCAGTTCAAATCTGAACTCCTAACACATACCATGCTCTCAAGGTTATATGATAAAATGTGGGTAGTCATTACCCAGGTGTGTATTTACCTGAAAAATGGGTCAGACCAAGGCAAAATATGGAAATACAAAAGTCTGTTGTCAATCATTCTAAAAAAAAACTTTACTACATCAGAGAATCTAGTGGAAACATAGTGCAAATTTGCAGCTTTATGCTTTTTTCTGTAAAATATTAATATATTTTATTTAAATTTCCATAGTTGTTTACCAATTTTTGCCTGTGCTCCATTCAAACAGGATAAAAATATAGCCACAAATGGAGGGATCTATATGGAGCAGTGCCATATGTCACATTTGGGTAGAGCCAACCTGGATCCTCAGCATCTGTGGTGTGCTGTTGGCCTTCAGCACTGCCAGTCTCTTTCCAAGGGGATGACTCCTTCCTTCTCCACTAGTGTCCTCTGCTATTTTCCCAGGAAAATGAGCACTCCAGAAAGCATTGGAAACTGGTTTGTACTAAAATGTTAACTAACAATAGCTTCAATTGGTTTTACATTTTATAGAATTTAAATCATTAAGTTTAAAGCTTATTAATATCAGGAATCAGGAACCTGTAGTATTTTTTTTTCAAATAAAGCTGACCTAATAAGGGTTTATTTTAGCCCTCATTGAATGATGAAAATGCCCTAAATAGTTATGAATATGAGAACTAGTCCACATGCTCAGTGCAATATGATAGACTAGGAAAAACAAACAAGGGAAAACAGATGAGGGTCTAAAAGGAATTGGGCAATGAACTTAAGTAACACTTGGTTTCCCCATTTGACGTCATTTTCCTCTTATCCGTGCAAATATGTTCAGGGGAAATCTTTTGCTGTTGGAAAACATTTCTATTTCCTAAGCTGTGGAGAAAGAAAAGATTCAGTAACGGCTAAGCTACAAGAAATGATTGTTATAATAGTTTTGTGCTGTATCTGTTCTGAATAAGAAAATGTGTTCAGTACTTTCTTCCCGGCGTTAGCTCAGGAGACCATAGAAGATCCATGTGGCCTGTTTTACAGATAAGAAAACAGGAGTAGTTGTGTAATTTGCTCATTAAATTTCACATAGTTAGCAAGTACAGAGACACAATTTAAAACTACCTTCTCATTCCACTAAGCTAGATAGGAATTTTACAATTATTTGGTCAAGTATTTTCAAAGGTATCATATATGGACTTATCTATCTGATTATACATCTAAAGGTAGAGATTGCCATGCTTTCATGAAACCTGTGCATGTGAACCTTTGGACCTTGAAACCTAAAACAACTATAAATTTTCAGTCCAACTAAATATAAGGAGCCACTACTCACATTGTTTCTCAATCTGTCTCTATGCAGCATTGTCCTAATGATTCTAAGATGACTCTTGCTGCAGTGGTCTCAGCTATGTGACAGGCAATTTATCAGATCTCATTTTTACTTATTTAATTCATTTCTGTGCTCCTTTTAAATATGGGTGCCACACACGCCTGCTTCCAATTTATGCCTCATCTATTCTTTATGAGTTCTGGGCCTTTGGTCTCTCTTCAATTGCTGTTATAGTTGCAATATCACTCCACATAGTTTTACAAGGTCATTTTGACAAGAAGGACGGAGGTTCATTACGTGGGTGGCCAGTTAAGCTATTATTGCTCTTTTTTTGTCATGTAACATAATGAGAGCACTGAGAATGTTGTCTTGTTCTATAAAAATGCTTTTGAACTTATCGTTTCTCTATGTGTCTGACCTCCTGCACTGCTGAATTGGCAACAGCCTGAATAATCCAAAGACCTGAATAAAAATTCCCATAGATATTGAGTTATATAGTGTTGTGAAAATAAAGACCGTGATATCTTTACTCACTCATTCATTCATTCATTTTTTTTTTAACTCAACAAGTATTTCTCTTCCAGTCACCATGACAGCTCCTGAGGATGTATCAGAGAACAAGACACTGCCTCTGCCCACAGAGAACTTACGGTGTAGACGGGGATATAGGCAAATAAACAAAAAAACCCTCAGAATTCAGAAATGTGATAAACAGGAGCAAACACAGAGATTATGGGGACCCTGGGGACAAGCACTTACTACAGTCTTGTGTGGTTAGGGAAAAATTCATTTGCCAGGATCAGACCATGTCAGTAGTGAGAGATGAGGCTGGAGGGGAAAGCAAGGGGACTCTCACAGTCTTGCACATAAGGTTGAGGAATTTGGACTTTAACCAGTGAGAAATGGGCAGCCATTAAAAGGTTTTTAATCAGGAGAGTGACATGATAAGATTCCTGACTTTACAAAGTCATTTCAGCTCCATTAGGGAGAATGTAGGTACATTCAATCTTTGGAGGTAAAATGCTTTTGAAAAAAATTTTCCTAGAAAAATGGGAAGGTAAAGTAAGATTTATCTCAATCAGGGTGACTGAGGTGAGGATTGAGGAGCAGGCTGTACAAGGGAGGTCTGAGATCTGGGCTCAGATAAGGGAAAGGCCTTACTTCTGGGTCTTACTGGTCTGGGCATAGGAAAGGTTGATCGTGTTGCCTAGGGGCAACATTAAGAATGAGAGGACCACTCCCCGAGAGTCACAAGTAGCTGATCACAGGCTAAGGGGAAAAGATAGCCACAATTGGCAAAAGAGAGAGAAAATATTACCGGGCAATTCCTGGGAGGAATATTATCTACTGTAATGCATCCGGGAGCCCCTATGTTATACTACCTTATATAACTACATTTCTAAAACCAAAATATGTCTTTGTGATAGACACCTTGCATTGATGGAGTGGTCATTATTGTAAATTAAAAAGGGGAGACCGGGTTCAATCATCATCACATATTCAACTTTCTCCTGGACATCTTTCTCCCTATATATACTACAGGCACCACTAGCTTAACATGAGTAAGCTATTTTATTTCCTCCCTACTTCTCAAACCTACTCCTTGTGCCTTATTTTAGTCATTTAGGCTAGAAACCTGGGATCACTCAAGCTTTCTCCCTCAATCACAGCCTTACCATCAAATAAATCCTGGTCATACTAATTCTTATTCACCTCCGTAATCTGTCCTTTCTTCTCCATCCCCGTAGGTATTGCCCAAGTTTAGATCATCAGCTCTCATCTGCAATATATTCATGATCTCCAAGTCATATACTGACTCAGCCTCCTCCTTATTCTTGCCCACTATAGCACTGCCAGAGATATCTTTCCAAATCAGACATCTGTTCAAGTAGTTCCTCTATTTAGCACCCTTTGATGGTTGTATCCTAACTACAGAATGAGGTTCCAATAGCTACATGTGACACACAGTGCTTTTCTCCATCTGACTCAAGCTGCTGTCTGGGCTCAGGTTAAATGACTCCTCTTGCTACACTATATGACAACACTCATGCCATACAATAAGTTTTTCTCTGATGCTTTCATGCTATTCAAGGCCTGTGAACATAAATACATGTGATTCTCGCTTCCTAAAATTCTCTTGTCCTCACCACTCTTGCCTATCTGCCAAAATCTTATGTGCCTTTCAACCAGAGGCTCAAGGACTAGCCTTCTATGAAATCTTCTCTGACTTTCCCATGTAGACCCAAGTATGTTTTTTTCCAATGTGTGTTGAATGGTGGTGTGGCCTACAGAGTGGTAACAGGCTTCAGTTAGATACATCTAGACTGAAATGCCAGCTCCATCACTTGGCATGTACTCTGGGGCAAGCTACCAAAAAAATTCAAAAATTAGATATTTTGCAGGATTATGGAAAGAATTAAGTGTGAATTTACATTGCAGCTTCTCAGTAAATAAATGGTATTGCTATCATTAATAATATTAAATATGTATTTTATCTGTTGACTTGTCTGTTTAAAACTAAATTGAATTGACAGAAGAAAGACTTGTAACTCCAGAACTGTGCAGTGTCTAACACGTAATACTTCCAATCAAAATTATTCATTGAATTAATTAATTACTATATCAATTACAGCCAAAGGCATGAAAATGTGATAGAAGTTGAGAATGGAAAGTTAATTAGAGGTCATATTATAAATTTTGTGCTAAGGAATTTAGAGTCTTCCTACAGTACAATGGAGAACTGTTAAAGTTTGAGGCCAAGAGATTGTACCATGGCCAAGATCATGAAATTAAACCTTTGTCTAGCTATGTACCCTGAGTTCACCTAGCTAACTCTGCCTGCAGAATTTCAAAGATATCAGCAAAATATGATCATGATCTGTATGCTGAAAACTACAGAACATCAATGAAAGAAATCAAAGAACATCTAAATAAATGGAGAGATATACTTTGCTTGGATTGGAAGATTCAGTATACCATTTCCCTCTAATTTGATCTATAGATGCAGTACGGTAAAATTTCCAAGAAGTATTTGTAGATATTGACATGCTGATTCTAAAATTTACACAGCAAGGCGAAGAACTATAATAGAGAAAAATCTGAAAAAGAAGAACAAAATTGGAGAAGTTACACTGCCCAATTCCAAGACTTACTATAAAACTGCTTTAATCAAGATAGTGTGATACTAACATAAATATAGACATATAGATCAACGGAATGGAATAGACAACCCGGAAATAGACCCACATAAACAGTCAAGAGATGTTTGACAAGGTGCAAAGGCAATACAATGGAGAAAGAGCAGTCATTTCAACAAATAGTGCTGGAATAATTGGACATCCCTATGCAAAAATAAGCTTGGTACATATCACACATCTTATATGAAAAATTAACTCAAAATGGACCATAGACCTAAATGTAAACCCTAAATTAAAAATCTTTGGAAGAAAACAAACACAAATCTATACGATTTTGAGTTTGGCAATGAGTTTTTAGGTATGACACCAAAAACATGATCCACAAAAGAAAAAAATTATCAGTTGGACCTCGTTATAATTAAAATTTTTTGTTCTGCAAAATTCACTGTTAAGAAAATGAAAGACTAGACACAGACTTGGAGAAAATCACACATCTGAGTAAGGATTTGTATCCAGAAAATATGAAGAACACTTATAGCTCAACAATAAGAAAACAAACAACCCAATTAAGAAGGCGGCAAAATTTAAACAGAAACTTCACTATATGGAAGTAGAAAATACGCATACAAAGGGATGCTCGTGATCAGTCATCATTACGGAAAGCCAGATTAAAATCAAAATGAGATACCGCTACATACCTCTTAAAAATGTTAAATAAATTATAAAAACTGAGAAGACCAAATGTTGGCAGGGATGTGAAAATGCAAAAATGCTCATTCATTGCTGTTGGGAATGCAAAATGGTACAGACACTTTGGAAAAGAGTTTAGTTTTTATAAAGCTAAATGTACAGTTCCCATACGACTGACTAATCATGCACCTAGGTATTTATCCAAATGAATTAAAAACTCATGTTCACAAAAAATAAAATAAAATAAAACTTGCATTCAAATGTTTACAGCATTTTTTTTCTTGATCATCCCAAACTGGAAGCAATGTAGAAATTCTTCCATAGATGACAAATTGTGGGAAGACATATGATGGAATATTACTCAGCAGTAAAAAGGAACAAGCTATTGATTCACACAGCAAGATATATAAATCTTAAATGCACTTTGGTAAGTGAAAAAACCTAGACCCAAAGGCTATGTATTGTATAATTCCATTTATATGACATTATTGAAAAGGCAAATTATAAGGATGGAAAAATCAATCAGTGGTTGTCAGGGGTTGGAGCAAGGAAAGAGTGATGAACTACTACAGAGGAATTGTTACATTGATAGAACACCTCTGTATGGTACCGGGTTGATGGATATATGACTTTATGAATTTGTCACAACCCAAAGAATTGTACATTAAGAAGAGTGAACATTGCTGTAGGCAAATTTTTAAAAATCAGCCAGAAATATAAGGGATCCCAGAGTGGAGCATAGACAGTGAAAAATGAATTTCTGTATTACAAATGCATGATATAATCTCACTGAAGGGATTGGGGGAAAAAGATCTGACTTAGGAAACTTTGTAAATGGCATTTTGAATGAAAACTGTATGGCTAAAGACAGCAGAATTGTACAGACAGACTGCACTCTATTTAACAAACTTTTGCCTCACAGAGGTCTGAGCTAGATATTCTGAAACTACTTTACACGTATATTAGGATTGAAGAAATAAGTAAAGAAATTGTTGATAATGGGAGCCAGATTTCTCACTGTCAGAGAAAGAAGTTACAAATAAGCAAGGGGAGAAGCCTAGAACAACCCTGGTACTACTGGATTAGAGTTGGAGAAAAAAATATGAATGCATGTCTTTAAATATATATACAGATAGCCAGATGCAGAAATAATTACAGATGTGTGTATACACATGGGTTACTACACATGCATATATATCCAAGATCCATCCCCTGAGAAGGCTTAGAAGCAGTGACACACCAGTAGCAACAAGCACACCCAATATCCAGATCTTGGTTTCTACATACAATTCCCCAATAAAGGAAACCAGGACTCCTTGGAGAAATAGCTGATTCAAAGGCTGGGATAGGGAAAATACAAGACACACCTGAAGCATCTTAAGTCAGAAAGTGAGAAACTACTAAAAAAAAAAAAAAATGATGGAGAAATATCCAAAGGACACAGAAACCACCCTAAAAGAGCTTACCCTGTGATAAGCAAAATGACCTCCCAAAGATATCCACGTCTTCTCAGAACCTGTGAATATGTTACATTACATGACAAAGGCCATTAAGGTTGCAGGTAGAATTAAGGTTGCTAATCAGCTGACTTCAGAGATGGGGAAGTCATCATGGATTTTGTGGGCAGGCCCAACTTAATCACAAGGGTCTTTCTAAGTGGAAAAGGGAAACAAGAGAGTCAGTGTCTGAGAATTAAAGTGTGATAAAGACTCAACTGGACATTACTGCTTTGAAGCTGGAAAGGGGCTAGCAACCAAGAGCTGCAGATGGCCTCTAGGAGCTACAAAAGGCAAGAAAATGGATTCTCCAGTAGAGCTTCCAGAAAGGATTGCAGCTCCAACAACACCTTGATTTGAGCTCAATAAGACCCATTTCAAACTTCTGACCTTCATGCCTGTAAGATAATAAATTTATGTTATTTTAAGCTACTAAGTTTGTGGTAAGTTGTTACAGCAACAATAGAAAACTAACACAAACCCAAAAAATATAATAAATATCGTGAGTCTATATGGATATAAATTATTAGATAAATAAGCAAATGGGGGAAAAGGAACAAATCTTTACAGAAGAATTCTAAGTAATGTAGGTAGATATATCTCCCCTCAAGGAGGTGGAGGTTAATTCCTCTACCTTTGAGTGTGGGCTGGACTGAGCGACTTGTTTTCAAAGAATAGAGTAAGGAAAGAAGAAAACAGCAACTTTTCAGTGGAACAATCTGGTAGACACCAAGTTATTAAGATGGTTACACAGTTTATACGTTTCCAAAACTTGTGGAATTATACTCTTAAAATGGGCACATTTTTTGTATGTAAATGATGTCTCAAAGTGGATTTTAAAAGAAAAAATAAAACAAAAAATTTCCTTTAGCTTCTCCCAACCGTTTTATTGTACCAAAGAAAAAGAAACTTCAGCAGGTAATCCCAAATATACAGTACAGTTTTACCCACTTATTTGTACATTTTTAATTTATTATTTAATAAAGTATACGGAGATTTGTACAACATAAGCTTAGTTGTATCAGAGTATACTTTCCTGAATATTCTTTTAGAGTCTTGTGATAAGCATCTTTTTGGTATTGTTCAGAGGAGGTATTTTAGCCATGGAAACCCAACTACTAGAGTGGGCAGATTGTCTACACATGGCTCATTACAGAAGGGCGGGGTAGGGCCTATTCCACATTGCGAATTACATAACTTTTGCTATAAACAGCCTGGTCCAGCAGCACCCCTTCAAGTAAAGAGCTTTGGTGTGAAATTCTCAGTCTCATTTCTGTCTGATGCTACCATATGCAAAAATGCGGGTGAAAGGTATTCTGGACTATTACTCTAAATGATGGGGCATGAACTCCAAATGGTGAAGTTCATTTGTACGAACATTTATCTGAGATTGATAGCTTCTCTATTCTGATAGTTTCTGGATTTATGGACCCATAGAACCATTTGGAATCTGCAGTTACTGCTGTAAAAAAACAACAGTCTTTAGTATGCTGTATTCAGACTCATTTTCTGTATTGAAATGTATTTTTCCTCTGAAAAGAACAGGTATTATTCAGAATTACAAAGAGTTGAAAAAAGACTCATTTGCTTCACAAAATGGCCAATTGTAAATTTGTATATTTATATACAAATGGCCAATTGTATATTTACTGAATAATACGCTACTATAGAGCCATTTTCAAATCTACAGTTCAAAGCAAACATATACAGTGGAATTTGAGGTAAAAACAGATCAATTTGACAGATGAGAGTTAGAAATGAATCTCTTCTTTTAAGCTTGAGTTCAGAGAGTTGAGATAATCATAGTCAGTTTATTGTGTCATCATTGGTTCCTGGGATGGAGGCTCCTCTCTTGGTTTGTGTCTCTCCCTGGAAATATGGGATGTGAATGCGGAAGATGTGCCTCCACTCTGAGAGTCTCTAGTGTTAGTCTGGTCTTAACAATTTCTTGTTTGTGCCTAAGTCACCAGGCAACCTTGACTCAGCCCCTCAGAGAAATTCCCTACACCTCTGACTTCCTTCCTCCAAAAGCCCCCTCCCTGATTTGTAATCCCTGGGCCCAAGAAATAGAAGTGGTGAAGGGGTTTGTTCAAGAGCTAGCAGATCGAACTGCAACTAGATTGGATTCTTCAGGACGCAGATTCTGAGACAGAGGTTAGCACTCAGTGGAGGGAAGTCCCCCAGAGGGACTCAGCTGGGAGATGTCGGCCCCCAACTCTACCAACAGCTGGAGCATGAATACCTCAGGGCTAGAGGGGCAACCTGGGAAAGGCATCATGGCATCACTACACATTGTTAACCAATTTCCAGCCCAGCCCAGCTCCAGGCTGCTGGGGTTTTGTACCATAGTGGCAGTGGGTGCTATTCTGTTCAGGACAATGTGAGAAAAGAAAAAGGTGACAACCAGAAAGCTTTCCCCAGACTATAATCCATGCATAGGGCCCTGCCTTCTTTCTCTCTGCTGGAGTTTGAGCCCTACTTGAAATCCTAATATTTTCCTTCATACAGATTTATCAGAATTTTTCCATTAAGTTCTGAGACCCATCAACATCTTTTTTCCTTCATAGCCTTCCCTGAGTTGGCTGCAAAGAAAAAGTTAAATGTTAATTTGCCACCTTTTCAAGAATCACAAGATTCTATCAAAATAAGATTAATAATCTTTTAATCAAATGTGAACAGACCGAGGGTACCACCTTCTACAGTTCAGGAGAAAGAAGAGCAAAGAAAACCTCAGAGATAAGCAGAGTGAATGGTGGTGCTTGGCTTTTTCACAGAATTTAATAAAACATCTGTGACCTTCAGAATTTGGGGGAAAAAATAGAAGAAAAAGGAGCTACATTTGGTGATAAAATATCAAATAAAAGGTTCAAAAAGCAGTAAAACGGATATTTGATAATCTCATGTATGAGATTACAAATGTAAAATAATTAGAAAATGATTTTGACAGAGATGACATAACATTAAAATAAAACAAAATGATATATCAGGAATTTCAATGAAATTTATTAATGTCCTATATTGAATAATTAAATTTTAGATCAATAAATATTGATTGCATCATTTCTAAAGGAAAAAATAATTTCTATATTCCCAAGGTGCAGCATGACTAATTTTTGGCAAGAAAGGATGGCACATAACGTGGATGAGGTAGTGTGGGCCTCTCCACAAGTGTTAGGATTAAAATATTGTTTCAGCAAATTTTTATCAAATATTCTTAGTAATTTTTTCTATCTTGAAACATTTATGATTCACACACTGTTGTAGAATGGAACTGTAGCTTATGCTTCACAATTTACATAGAGGATTTTATATAATTTGGTTGATTCTATACTGTTTTTGGAAGAACTCTTTTTCCCTTTGGCAAGTTTGGGGAGTACATGACCTGCCTCAGCTCTGCTCTCCTGATACCATAATTACGTCCTGTACTGCTCAGTACCACCGGCTCAGTGAAGCAGACCTTCTGACACTTTGGTTAGGATCCAGCCATTTGACTGTCATCATAATTGCTATTGAGCAAAACGAGATTCGCAAATCATGAGTCACCTTCTCAGGGAAGACCTTGAAGCATAATGAAGCATTCATTATGTCCTATTATTTCTATAGGTACTAGTCACCTATAGAAATGGTCCAGGGCCCAAAGGTAATTTGAAAGGATATAGAAAGAAGCAGAAAACTTTTGGAAAACTTCCTTAGGAGCTTTTAGTTGCTCCTGAAATTCTCCATGCCATGGGGTCATAAACCTTAGTCAAAGAAAGATTTCTGAAAGATTTTATAGGCTCAAAAGTACCTTTCTCCATCTAACCCTTCCCCTTTGAGTGGAGGAAGAGAAGTGAATTTTGAAAACAACAGCACTTTACATCTGACTCTCCTTTGTTTCCAGGGTCCTGGCTCTTTTTATATCACAGAAATGATTAATTTGGCATTGGTCTTTGAAGAAGAAAGTTAGCTAAACAGGGCATATCTATGAGGCTAGGTTGTATCAAAGAATTTTTTTTAAAACGCTGAATGTTGTGAGGTGCATTCTAAAAGGAAACTATGGGGTACTATAGCTTTTCAAATTATTCTGCTTTGAGACACCAATTACATCTCTAGCAGTGAATTAGGGAGTTGATATAGTCAAGGTTAAAACTCCTCCCAGTTTATTTTTAATTATATTTTAATCTCATAATTGTTATCACTATTCCCCAATAGCAGGCACTGTTTCCATCTATAAACTATGGGAAAGAGAGTTAAATATGATTTCTTTTTAGAGGTTACAATAAAATTAACATTTCAAGAAAGGATATTAATCAACATTTGTCCTCCAAACTTTTCATATTTTTCTTTGTCTGTCCTCATCAAAGTTGTGTTTGTTTCCGGCTATCAGACCTAAATAACAAAGGATGTATGGGCTGGTGGAAATGTTATCTTATTGTGACTCGGGGTGGCTGTTTCACTTTGTATCCTATCCATACAGGGTAGATCAAATAATTATAAGAAAGAAATCATTCTACACAAATAATAAAATAATACCGTTAACATCCTAGGGTATTTCAGAAAATACAAATTTGTTTCATGCATAAATTGTGATTATCTCATTTACTCCTCAAAAGAAGTTGATGAGTTAGAGTAGATTTCATCTCTATTTCACAAAAAAGAACTTGGGGCACAGTAGATTATAACTTCCTTCAGTATACAATAGTAGGTGATAATTGCCAATACTGGGACTAAAAATCATATTTTGATTCCTAACCTAGTATGGAGGGTTAATTTTATGTGTCAGCTTGGCTGGGCCACAGGATGCCCAGATATTTGGTTAAGCATCATTACTGGCCATGTCTGTGAGGGTGTTTCTACATGAGATTAACATTTGAATCAGTAGACTGAGTCAAGCAGGTGGCCCTCCCCAATATGAGTGGGCCTAGTCTAGTCCATTGAAAGCATGAACAGAATAAAAAATTGAGTAAGAAAGAATTTTTTTCTCTCTGCCTGGCTGTCTCCAAGCTGAGACATCCTTCTCCTGCCTTAGGACTCAGACTCACACTCAGATCCGAACTTATGGTTCTCCAGTCTTTGGACTCAGATTGGAACTGTGCCATTGATTCTCTTGGGTCTCCAGCTTTCTGACTGCAGATCTTGGACTTAGCTTCCATAATCACATGAATCACTAATCTCTCTAGATAGACAGATAATAGAAATATGATATCATATATATTTATGCCGCAAGTGGTAGGATTGAAACATCCGTATATCATATATATCATATATGACATATATATATCATGATATATTACATATATCATGATATTTCAATCCTACCACTTGTGGAGAGGCCCATGTTATCTGATCCATGTTAGTGCCCATCCTTCATCACCAAAAATTAATCGTGCTGCATCTTTGGAATACAGAAATTATCTTTTCCTTTAGAGATGACATGATCAATATTTATTGATCTGAAATTTAATTATTCAATAGTGGAGGTTAATTTAATGAATTTCATTAAAATTCCTGATATATCATTTTGTTTTATTTTACTGCTATGTCATCTCTGTCAAAATTATTTTATAATTATTTCACTTTTGTAATCTCATACATGGGATTGTCAAATATTCCTTCGTTCTCTTCCTCTGGAAAATCCACACTGATATGTCTAGTATTTCCATATTGCCACAATTGTAGAGGTTCTCGAATTTTGCGTGTCAGGTTTACTCAGAATTTTGACTTTTAACAAGATTCCCAGGGGATTCTGAGGCAAACCAGAGTTTGAGAATCGTAGCATATTATTGTATAATTTAATTGTCTTCTGACCCAGAGATCTTGACAAATTTGAGAACACTTAAAATCATCTCTCTACTACTACTAGCTAATGGTTTGTAATTGCTAAGTGCCAGACTCCATTGAAAGTGCTTACTTTTATTAACTTATTTACTCCTCACAACATCCCTGATGCAGGTACCATTATTATCGTCATTTTATCAATGTAGGAGCTGAGGCACAGAGAGGTTAAATAACTTGCTCAGGGTCCTACAGCTAACAAGTGACGAGTTGGAGTTGGAACGTGGACAGTCCGCCTCAGGTGGTCACACTCTTAGCTGCTCTGCTCTCCTGCCTCTCCACTAAGACTTCATATGTTGACGTATTTTGACAATGTGGCTTAGAGAAATCGTACTCCCTTAGCCCAGTATCTTTAAGGTTTGATATGCTTTGTTTTACCCCACTTGACACTCCTTAGAGTGAAATCTATACTCTGTGTTCTCTGCTGTCTATAAACAAGCTCAATTACTCCATACGTAAAGGCAAATACAAATCACAATTAATATGGATTCATAAAATTAGAGTGAGTAGAAAATAGCTACTGTTTTCTGAGTGATTACTCTATGTGGAGCACTGTGGAAAGTGCTTTTCCAGTATGTTGTCATGGAAGCCTTCCTCCTGTGGTTGTTCTTTCCTGCGTGCTTAGTATACGGTGAGTCTAAATCATATGGGAGCCTTTGACACAAACAAATGCTAGGTCCCTGTCCCAGAGACTCTGACTGAATAGGTCTGACTTAGGTGGAGCACTGGGTTTATTTTAAATCCTCTCTGGTTAATTCCAGTGTGCAGCCAGAGCTGAAAACCACTATGTTCTAAATGCTTTACATATGTATTTTATTTAAATCTTAGAAAAACCCACTGAGGTTGGTATTATTTTCCTCCTTTTATTTATGAGGAAACTAGGTCACAGAGGTTAAATAACTTGGCCACACAACTTTAGAGGCCAACTTGGGGATTTGAACCTGCGTCTTGTTGACTTAAACGTCTGTTGCCGTAACCAGCACAGTATTCTTTTTCGGGGAGTGATCTCATCTGTGGAATTCAGTTAAGGGCCTGGCCTGGCTGGCACTGCATTTCCAGTGTTCTTCTGCCACTCACCTACTGATAACCTCCCCAACTCCCGCTGCGGACTTTCCTCGCCAGCAGACTTCCTTAAAAGCTTCTGCCATTTCAGATTATTTGGGCTTTATTGGCTCAACAGTGAAGTTGGGACATCTTTCCAGACGGCAGCCAAGCTCCTGTCTAGAGCAAAGCAAAACTAGCCCCAGGGGAAGGCTGCCTTATATCTACTTAAGTACATTCTTTTGATGTGAATAGTGTGCCTCATGCTCAGAGTAAATTAGTTTAGTCAGGTCCAAGTCAGAGACCCAGAGGGGAGATGTTTGGATTCAGGCAGCTGGCCAGAATGCCGCTGCCCCAAAGTATTTCCATAAACCATCACCCGCTAATATTACACCCAGAGGTCTTTTTGGAGCTCAGCTTTTTGTTTTACAATTTCACTCTGAAGTAATTTTTGCTGTGAAAAAAACCTCAGCACTTTGCGTCTGACTTTCCTTCGGCATTGTGGACTTAACCCAAGACACCTTTCTCTGAGAGCGAGACAGAGAGGAGCAGGTTCTCAGGCTTAATAACCACCCTTTACGTTTGCATTTATACTCATTAAAATCGTTTCTCACACATAGCCTCATGAGCCCATAGGTTACCGTAAGAAGCTAAATTTCTATGCTGTATATTTAAAATGAAGCTTGCAAAACTCCCCATCAAAAATGAAAGGAAGGGAGGGAGGGAAGAAGTGGAGGGTGGGAGGGAAGGAGAGGAGGGAGGGAGGGAAGTACTTCACCCACTAACCCTCACTGACCACTGACCGTACAAAATAAACATGACAATCCACTATTTCCATTTCCTTCCATTCTTGTGTCTTTAATTCTTCTCTTCTCAAGGTTCTCTTTGTGTCCCCCACTGGCTGCCTCCTAGAGGGAGCGCCATGCCTGCTGCCTGCTCCCGGTTTTGGAGCAGTGTCATGTGATCTTGGTGTGGACTTTAGGAGTCCTTCCTTGCATCGAGGAAATGTTCTCACGCTCACCGCCATTGACTATAATAGTACTCCCTTATCAGTGGTTTTGTTTTCTGCGCTTTCAGTTACCCAGTCAGCCACAATCTGAAAATATTAAATGGAAAAATTCCAGAAATAATTCATAAGTTTTAAATTGCATACACCATTCTAATCAGCGTCAGGAAATCTCATACCTTCCTGCTCCCTCCCGCCCCAGATGAGACTCATCCCTGTGTCCAGTTGTCCCCGCTGTATACGCTATCTGCCCGTTAGTCACTTAGTACCCCTCTCTGTTATCAGATCAGCTGTCACAGTATCCCGGTGCCTGTGTTCAAGTCACCCTTATTTTACTTAATGATGGCCCCAAAGCACGAGTAGTGACGCTGGCAATTCAGTTATGCCAGAGAGAAGCCAGAAAGTGCTTCCTTTAAGTGAAAAGAACACAGTATGTATATATATAGGGCTCTGTACTATCTGCAGTTTCAGGGTTTCAGGCATCTACTGGGGGTCTTGGAACGTATCCTTCCCAGATAAGGGGAGGACTACTGTATTTTCTTTCCACCCCTTGTTGCAGAATCTATACTATTCTTCTTTTCCCAGATTTTGAATTCATGCAGATCTATCAGAGATCTTTGACAAATGGAGTTGTTTTGCTTTTCCTCTTGCTTTCTCCTTCCCCACTTTTCTTGTCATTCTTCCTCTATGGACTCGCGAGAAGCTGTTCTGCCCTTCACACTGCCCTGAGCAGGAGGGTTCAATAGCCTAGTCTTTCCAATATGAATATCTTTCACATGCCACATGACTTCCCTTTCCTTCTTTCTCTTCCCACACCCTGAAATCTTCCTGGTCTGCACCCACCTCCATCCCATTTTATTCTTCTTTCCTGAATTACTCATTTATACAGCAAATATTTATTGAACAGCGACATGCCAGGCACTGCAAGAAAATAGAATTATAAATCTCTCCCTTTGAGCAGCTCCAATCTGGCTTCTTCAAATAAATTTAGACAGATGTTTCCAGAGCCAAACCTTCATTTCTCTTTCTCACTGAAACCTTGCAGTGGACCCAGCAGCCTTACCTCCAAGCTGTCCTGCTGACATCAATCAGTCAGTGCTTGCACCGTAACAGTTGCAAACAAAACAAAAGGCACGTGGAGCTTTGAACTGGCATTTTGGAGAAAGCCTCCTTACCATCCCGTGGAAGCAGTAATGAGAGCAGCAGATGAGCCCTCTTGCAAAAATACAACAAATTATTTCTGAGCTGAGTTTCAAATACAAAGATGGAGTATTAGGCTCCAGAATTCCCCTGTGTCCGTTCCTTGGAAGACCACAGCCAAGTCCGGCCATTCCCCACTCGCTAGGTTGACACAAGTATTGTCCTTTCTCGGAAGTTCATAAGCACCCTACTGTAGGCATCTGTGGCTCCATTCAGTTTGATGTGGCCCCAGCTCTCCCTTCAGAGGGAAAGAACCCCTATAGTCCACTTGGCTGTGTTAAAAAATCCTAGACTTTCTCCTTTTCTTGTTCTTTCCTTAGGGTTGAATTTTGTCAAAATCTGGCAGGCAATTCCTCCTCTCTTACCTCTCCTGGTTGAGAGGGAAGATGCCACAGAATCATGATAAAAGAACATTTTAGGAGTGCCATGTGCCAGTGAATTCTAAAGATGCGCTTCGCTTAAACCTGTTAACAATCATATGAGGTACTATTACCATACTCATTTTGTGGTTGAAGAAGCTGAGGCGCAGAGAGTTTATATAAACTGTAGAAGTTTATATAAATTGTAGAGTTTATATAAATTGTAGAATTCTGTATGTGGAGCCAGAATTTGACATATGCAGTAGAATTCTGGTACGTAAGCTTTTAACCACACACCGTCCAGCCTCCCACAGTGACTAGCTCCATCCAGTATCTTGGGCTGTGGCACAAAGCATCTGCAGCTTTTGCCACCCACATTTGGGGTGGCTGCACTCTTGGGAGAGTTTAACTCTCAGCACCCTTTGAAATACTAGAGTTCCAGGAGTTGAAGACATGGTCCTCAAGTTCTCTTTAGAGGTCTTGTGTCACTAAATATTTACAAAGATTTTTAATTACTTGTTTGTTTCTTTTTGTTTTTTGGTCAGGAAGATTGGCCCTGAGCTAATAGCTTTTGCCATCCTTCTTCTTTTTTCTTGAGGAAGATTGTCCCTGAGCTAATATCTGTGCCAATCTTCCTCTATTTTGTATGTGGGACACTGCCACAGCATGGCTTGATGAGTGGTGCACAGGTCTGCATTCAGGATCTGAACCTGCGAACCCTGGGCCTCCAAAGGGGAGCAAGTGAACTTAACCACTATGCCACTGGGCTGGCCCCAAGATTTTCAATTCTTAAAGTTACAAATAACATTCCTGTCATAAGCATGGCAAAAATTCATGTTGAAAAGAAAATAAATTCTTAGGTGATTAGCTCAACATCATTTTTCTGTCTCATATTTGACTTCTGCCCCTGGGTATGCCCTTTTGAACACCAAATTAGGGAATGTGGGGAGGAGGGAGAGAAGAAAGAGCAGGGGAGGGGAGAGGAGAGGTGGGAAGAACTGAAAACTTATCTGAGGAAAATATTCTACAGGGGAAAGTATTTTTCAGTGATTCGCAATGTGTGCTTAGATTTTATCTACACTTATGTAATTCTTAAGAGTTCCTTTTTTAAAAAGCAGTTTATATTAGTCTTTCCCAGAGCCCTGCCAACCAATAACAACTGGTTCTGGATCTACCCTGCAGATCTTTCTGGGCCTTCTGCTCCGGAGAGCAGGCACTGCTTGTCAAGTGTGGTTTATGCTCTGTGGGTTTTATGGGCCTTGGTTTATGTACATATGAATCTTTCTAGCTCAATGCAGGGTCTCAAAAAGCCTGGGAACCCATGTCCCTGCCTCCTCGAGACATTAAGATGCAAGGAAGAAAATTTAAGTTGGTATCAGAAAAAGAAAGAAAGGATCAAGTGGATCCCTGGGATAAAACCATTAAAGCGCATTTATTTTGCTACCACCACCCCCGTTCTCTCCCTCTAAACCTTCTCAGTGGTAGTTGTCTGTCCACTGTACTTCCGATGGGAACTCGCGCTATCCAGAGACTCTTCTGATTATTCTTACATCACTAAGTCACTACTAACACTTTATCACAGAATGCACTTTAATTCAGGAATTAAGACTTCAATCCAACAGAATCCACACTTCAATCTTCATTCAAAGGTAAGACCCCTCTATGCTGCCCCGGGTGTAATCAGACATCCTGCCTTCAGAGAGGAACCTTCTGGAAGGAGCAAGTTGAGCTTCTCTTAGTCTCATTTCTGGCTCTGACTGTAGCATGGATACATCCCAAGTTTCTTAGGTGCTGGGCCCTCTTGACTGCAGTTCCTTTGATGTAGCCAGGACCTCTCCATCAGCTGGCCACTCCTCTACCCACTCAGCAATCCCCTTGGTTGAAAACCCATAGCTTCTGGGTTCCTCTTGTCCTGACAGCCACACTGAACAAAATATACCTTTTAAACAGATCCTGGGCTTAACTTCCCGCTGCTGTCTCCACATCTGCTCTCGGATGTACATGCCTCTGACCTACAATCTCAGGAGAATTCAGTTACTTTGCAGAGGCAGGACCTTCTCCAAATATTCTTTACTTGGCTCTGTTGGCAGGCATGAGACGGCACCAATCCTCTGAATCTGCCAACTGCAGGGAACATTTGTCAAGCTCTTCAAATGGCCCTGATGACTTGCCTGTCACCTCACCAGGCTTGAACTAAGTGGCACTGCCCCTTTTCCTCACCACAGCTCTCTCACCTAATAAATTACCTTCCAGTATGCTCTTTTAATCTCCATTCTACATCTTTTTATCTCCCTCTTGTGGCTAAGAAGGTTCTAGGGTTGTAAAAACAATTCTTAAATATTTCTTTGAAAATCTGCATCCCGGCCTGGCATCTCATGTTGGAATTCCATAGCTACTGTATCTGGATGCTTCAGTTGAAACTTCCTATTTACTATTCCGTTATGGAATGAGGAATGAATGTGTTTATTTCTCAAATGGAAGAACCAGTCACACACTGAGCAAGTGATTCTCTTTATTCTACACCAGGTGGTAGGGATTCACCAAGAGGAATCTCAAAGAATCCTATCAGTGGCTGCCCAGGTAAGAAAAGGAGGTCAGTGCCCAGCAGGGAGGATGTGTAGGCAATGTGCACGTTGTCACCTCCACAAAACAATGGTGTCATATTCACTCTGCTTCTGGCACAAAATGACTCAAAAGCAGGCTGTAGTATTCACAATAAGTACAGCAAGCTATGCAAGGGCTCCACTGCGGAGCCCTCGGGAGGGAATTCAGAGCAGGGTAGATGCCTTCAGCTTTTTATAGACAAGGAGCAGACTGTGTCTATTTTCTAGGAGAGATGCTCATTTTAAAGAATTATAACTGTGAGAAAATCCTGGAAGCCTGGAACCCATATGTGATAAGGACATTTAGGAAGAAGAACATGAGGAGGCTGAAATGACAATGGGGGTGGCAACAGAAGCTTTGAATTTTCTATTTTATAATTTGTGTCAAAACTTGAAATCTCTTTTAATGTATTTTGCCATATTGCATGCAACACCCTTTCAAGGAAAAAAAATCAATTTGAAGGTGAGAAAATAAATCTTATTTATTCAATATTAACAAGAACAACTGTAAGGGAGAAAATCAACTATGTGACAGAGCCTTCAAAACTCTTCTGAACGAATCTGGAAATATATTTGGAGGCAGACTGTTAGAATTAATGAGGTCTATTGTAAAAGTTCTTCCAAAATAGATATTGTGATAGACAATTTTATTGTGAAAATTGCCTGAAAACATGACGGTGACATAGAAACATGACAACCATTAGTAAAACCTAATTAATTTTTAAACTTGTGTGCTTTTTCTTTTCTAACTTTTATTCATTTAAGCCTTTTAATTCTTTGTGCATTTTGCAAATAAGTAGTTTGTGTGTGGAGGAACTGACTTGGAAATTAAGCTGAGGTTTATATTTAACATATAATTTTATGACAGAAGCCAACCTGAATCGGTACATAATTGTACATTCTAGTTGTGAGTGCCTCTGGTTGTGCTGTGTGGAATGCTGCCTCAGCATGGCCTGATGAGCGGTGCCATGTCCGCACCCAGGATCCGAACCAGCGAAACCCTGGGCATCCGAAGCGGAGTGTGTGAACTGGCCGCAGAGCCTGCTTCCTACTTTCTTTTTTTTTTTAAAGATTTTATTTTTTCCTTTTTCTCCCCAAAGCCCCCTGGTACATAGTTGTATATTCTTCGTTGTGGGTTCTTCTAGTTGTGGTATGTGGGACGCTGCCTCAGCGTGGTCTGATGAGCAGTGCCATGTCTGCGCCCAGGATTCGAACCAACGAAACTCTGGGCCGCCTGCAGCGGAGCGCGCGAACTTAACCACTCGGCCATCGCGCCAGCCCCCCTACTTTCTTTTTTTAACTGTTAGAGGGGAACACAACGGAGACAGGACAGAGACCATCACTCAGGACTGAAATAAGCGTGGATCTCTTCCCAACCAGAACAGTAGGTCAGAAATGACGCCTGCCTTGTAAGTCCCTCTTGTTTTCCATCCCTGATTAAACAGAATCTGAGGATCCTACGAGATGATGGAATGGAGTTGACAGGGGACTGCTATGCAACTCTCTTGTATTCAGTATATTTTCCTGTTCCATGGTTAGAATCTCCTTTCTAATTCTCCTCTCATCAGAGTGGATGAAAGCAGTGACTTTAATTTTTTTCCCCAAGTTCTGTGCTAATTCAGGATACTTGTACTTTTCTTCAGAGTCATGTAAATATGTCTTTTCAACTAATTTAACATTTCTGTCTTTACTGATTCATTTGAGGAAGGAATTAACATGCAGATGCAAAGTGAACAAAGGAAAGAGGATCATTTAGGAAAAAGGGAAAATTGGCAAGTTAACCTGCTGATTTTTAAGACATGAGTGCCAGATCCTCATTAAAAAAACACTGATAGTAGTAATATCACTAAAAATGATCAAAATACTGGCTAGAAAGTAAACCACTACATAGAAAACTGGAGCCCCACTATGCCATCATTAAGGGCTCGTATGTTCATGTGATCATTCCGCTATGAAGACAGTTTTGTTTTGATCTTTCACCCCTTGCTCTCCAATTGTCCCTGTATGTGAATCAGGTGGCAAGCTCAGAAGACAGTAACCTGCCCCAGTGACTAAAGTCACACCAGAATCTTGGCTTTGCTACCTCCTACTCACTCATTTCACATCCAGACAATATGAGGATCCAGGATTCCATTAGCCGGGGAGTTGTGAGTCTAGTATACACTTCTTTTTTGGCAGATCACATATTTCCATGAAGACAGAGGCTTTAAAAGCTTGGATAATAATTGCAGATGTAACTGTCTGACCCATATGACCCCATATCTCTTAAACGTGCCTCATAAAGATGACCATCTTGCAACATGTAAGTATGTGTTGACCCAGGAATGTAGGGTGTTCTGCCGCCTCTCTGTGCTATTTATACATTGTTCCCTCTACTTCAGTGCCTTTTCCATATCTTCTGAATCTACCTGCCAATTTATTGCCATTCACCCCCATTCACCCTTCAAGTCTCAGGTTAAGAATTACAGTGTCTTCAAACACTTCCCTGATGACCTCAGGCATAATGGGGTATTGCACCTGTTCTATCACTGAACCCTATAATGCCACCATGGTATCATTTATTAATATATATTATAATTGCTTATTTGTAGGTCTATATTAGCTGCAAAAGTCCTATTTATTCTTTTTGGCCTCAGTCCCTAACACAGTGACTGGACTATGGTGGTATTCAAAGGTCAATGAATGAGCAATGATGGAAAGTATATGACCCTCATGCGCCCAGGCCACACTCCTAGGAATGGGACAACGGACTGTCAATCAAGGTCAAGGTATTTGATTCCAGAACCTCACTTAGCATATTGGGAACCCAAGCTCTTTCTTTCCTCTCTTGCACCACAGTGTTGTTTGTGGCTCACATATTTCCCTCAGTCCCATTTAAATTGCCCCTGATGCTGTGGCTGTGGTTGCTGTAGCCTCCATTATATGATAATATCAATCAGCACTGGCTACTGCAGCTGCCACCACTGACATCACTTCCGCAAGGATGCTGGCTTTGCCACAGACTGTTCCCTCTATAGCAGTGCTTCTCAAAAGACGGGCAACTTTGCCCGCCCCCAAGGAGACACATGCCAATTTCTGGAAACACTTTTGGTTGTCACAAATATGCACAGATGTCATTGGCATCTCGTGGGTAGGCCAATGATGCTGCTACACACCCTACGATGCACAAGTCAGCCCCCACAACACTTACCTGACCAAAAAAGGTCAATAGTGCTGAGGCTGAGAAACTTCATTTTAAAATGAAAGAAAGTGCCATTCCTACAAGCATTGTAGCACTTTTATTTGGTTTCTCAGACAGTCTGACTCTGTAAGCTTCCTCACAGCCCTCACAGCCTTCTTTTTTTTTTTTTTTTTTTCTCACACAACTTAGGACAAAATCTCCTAAGGCTGAGTTGTAGAATAATAATGTTGTATCACCAAGTGTCTGTCTAAATAGGACCCCACCTACTGGCCAAAACTATTGCCCCAAGACAGAGCTCAAACATCTCTACTTTATTAAACATTGGGATAAGTTCTCTGCCTAACCAATAGATTAAAGACAGTCTATTTTACCAGTGGCTCCTACTTGGTCTTTATATACGATTTTAAACCCCAGTGTTGTGGGGCTCAGCCTGTGGTCCTAAAGGCTGCGTGAGCATTCTTCCAGCCAACATTTAGGATTATCGTAGAAATAGAGCACCTGGTGTTCTATTGTAACATTTCAGAGTTGCCAAAGAGGAAATACCAATTAGGATCTCCTGAATTACTTGCCATATACATACTGTTCATTAATCATTGCTCTGCAATTGTTCTCAAGAAACACACACAAAATGATACTATGTGTACAGAGCACCAGAGTAAGCAGGCTCTGAAAACCCCAGCCCATGCCTAGCTACCTTGGGGCCTGAAGATAAACCACACGTCCACACACCCATAAGCCATTCATTTCAAGGTTGACAACTGCACCATCAACCATCCGTTGTTAAACTCTGCCTTACAGAGAGAAGCTATTGAATTGAAGTGTAGAAGGATAAGATGATGGTCTCACAGGAACTTGTAGTCCTAAAGTGATAAGCATGGACCAAGGAGGAAGGTCATACTTCTCATGCCTCATTTCATTCCCAGCCTTCCCTTATTTGAACGAGACAGAGAAGGAGAGGGAGACAACAATGGGGTAAGCCAATTGTCATTCTCTTCTCTTTCGAGTTTCTGTGATTAAAAAAAAAGACCAAAAGTGGATTTTACTATTACTGTGACACAAGGGGTTCCATTTGGCTCCAAGTGATAAAAGGTTAAAACACTGTAATTCCTCTATGAAGAAAAGCAATCCTTAGCCAGAAACTTGAAGAACTCAGAAGCATAGGATTATATGCTACGATATCAAATATGGGACTATCATAAAAAACTTGAAATTCTATCTCAAATCATATCAAATGGATACAGATAATGCTATTGATCTCTCAGAACATCTGGGAAATTAATATGGAGATGGAATGAGGGTGAAGAGGAAAAACAAGGTGGGTTGCAGTTAAGTGATGTGAAGGGAAACTACGACCTAATCAGGAAGAGAAAGATTGAGAAAGTGCTCAAGTACACAAGAAGTCTGCTGACCCATTAGTGCTGAGGCAGGACAAAGGTAGTATCCTGGAAGGACAGAGCTTCCTCTCTCCCCAAAAGCTTCTAGTATCAGGTGCTATGAGGCTTAATCAATTTCCCAGCCCTCACCCCATGATCCATTCTGCCTGCTTAAAAAAAAATCCTCTCTAATGCCCCAGACTCCCTTAAGTAAAGGGTTAAACTTTTCATTTCCTAATTAGTAATTTTGAAAAAAAATAGAAATGCTTGGCTTTCGAAGCACTTAAGTGCAAATAATCTTCAGTTTCAATGCAATCAGTCAATCAATCAACTAGAATAAATGTCTGATTATAATAATACCTTCCAGTTGTAGAGTGTTTTGTACTTTATAAAGCAATCTCATATTCATTATCTCATTCAATTCTCTCAATATCCCTGTGAGAAAGTCAATTATTTCCTTATCTTAAAGAGTAGGAAACTGGGGCTCGCAGTGGTGAGGTGATTAAAAACTAAATCTAACTGAGCTAGAAAAAAAGTACCCTCACTCTTTTATACCTGATGCTGATTAACCAAATCTTTCCCAATCTGTATTAAACTACTAGAGTTTTGAGCATAACATCTATGCATCAAGTATTTATTGTCTGTTGTGTGCCAAACACAAGAGTAACAACAGTTAACTACCTTTAGAGAGCTTAGAGTCCAATGGGGGATACAGGCATGTGAGTATTTAACTTCCATATAGGGTAGGAAGTGCACTGATATGGGATGTACAGGGTATTTTCAGACCACATTGGAGAGACACCTACTCCAGACCTGGTGGGGAGAGGGTACTTTGAGGGAAGGCTTCAGGCAGGAAATGATGCCTAACAGCGGACCTGAAGGATTAGTGGGAGATAATCAGATGGACATTTAGGGAGAGGCATTCCAGGCAGAGGGACCAGCATGTGCAAGCCCAGAAGAAAAAGTCAGGTGCTGAACTTGCACTACAGAGAGTTCAAAAAGAATGGAGCAAATACATGAAACCATGGAGTAGAGTTGAATCTGAGAGAGAAACCTTGACTATGTGGTGCAGGGGTTTATAAACAATTCTTAAGGGATTTGAAATTTACTTTGGGGAACTTTAGGGACCCTTTGAAAAATTTTAAGTAGTGGGGAGAAATAATCAGGTTTACATTTAAGAAAGATTATCTGGTATATGTTTTGGCATCCATCTCTAAATGGATTTGATTCACAGAAATCTCTGGAAACAAAACATGTTGGAACAAACTGTACCTGAACTCTATGTAAGGCGACAGAATTGGCAGAAGAGTGATTTTAGCTCAGTGTTCAGGGACAGTTCTGAAGATCGACCTAGGACTGAGCACAGATAGAGGAGGACACCATTCTGGTGCTGCTCCTAGCTTGGTCATCTGTGGACAGATTGTGTTGCTTAGGTCACAGTCAGGAATATTATTTATTTCTCAGTAGGGACAGGTGGGAACTGAAGCTCTGCTACAATGGTTTGAAAAACAATTGGGAGGAGACTCTCACTTCCCCATTGAGTATTCTTGGCCCCTTTGCAAATATTAGTTGACTGTGCATGCAGGAGTTTATTTCTGGGCTCTCTTATAGTCTATTGGTCTATGTGTCTATTTTTATGCAACACTATGCTGTTTTGATTACTATAGCTTTCTAGTATAGTTTGAAATCAGGAAATGTGATGTCTCAAGCTTTGTTCTTTCTCAAGATTGCTTTGGCTCTCTGGAGTCTTTAGTGATTCCATACAAATTTTAGAATTATTTTTTCTATTTCTGTGGAAAATGCCATTGGAATTTTGAGAGGCATTGAATCGATGGATAGTTTTGAGTAGTACCAACGTTTCAACAATATTAATTCTTCTGATACATGAACATGGGATATCTTTCCATTTGTTTGTGTCTTCTTTAATTTCTTTCATCAAAGTTTTGTAGTTTTCAGCATGTTGATCTTTAGCCTCATGGTTACATTTATTCCTAAGTATTTTATTGTTTTTGGTGTGATTGTGAATGGGGTTGTTTTCTTAATTTCTTTTTCAGATATTTTGTTGTTTGTGTATAGAAATACAATTGCTTTCTGTATGTTTATTTTATATCATGCAACTTATTGAATTCAATGATTAGTTCCAACGATTTTTTGGATAAATCTTTAGGATTTTCTATATATAAGATAATATTATCTGCAAATAAAGAAAATTTTCCTTCTTCCTTTCTGATTTGGGTGCCTTTTATTTCTTTATCTTGCATGATTGCCCTACCTAGGACTTCCAATACTATGTTGAATGAATGGTGAGAGTGGGACACCCTTAAGTCTTTTCAATAAACAGTGTTGGGAAAACTGAATAACCACATGCAAGAAAATGAAATTGGACCTCTGTCTTACATCATTCACAAAAATTAATTTGGAAAGGATTATAGACTTAAACATAAGACCTGAAACTGTAAAACTCCTGGAAGAAAACAGGGGAAAATCTCTTTGACATTGGTCTTGGCAGCAATTTTTTGAATATGACACCAAAAGCACAAGCAACAAAGGCAAAAATAAATAAAGAGAACTATATCAAACTAAAAAGCTTCTGCACAGCAAAAAAAAAAAAAAACAAATGAACAGGCAACTTACAGAATGGGAGAAAATATTTGCAAATCGTATATCTGATTTGGGGTCAATATCCAAAATATATAAGAAACTCATACAACTCAATAATAAAAATCAAACAATTCAACTTAAAAGTGGACAGAGAAACAAAATAGACATTTTTCCAAACAGACATACAAATGGCTAACAAGTATGTGAATAGGTGCTCACCATCACTAATCATCAGGGAAATGCAAATCTAAACCACAATGAGACATCATCTCACACTTATTAGAACAGCTATCATCAAAAAGACAAAGGATAAGAAGTGTTGGCAAGGGTGGGGAGAAAAGGAAACTCTTGTGCACTGTTGGTCAGAATGTAAATTGGTGCAGCCACTACGGAAACAGTATGGAGGTTCCTCAAAAAATTAAAAATATGATTATTATATGATCTATCAAACCCTATTCTGAAGATATATGTATATATACACACACACAATAGAATATTATTCAGCCATGAGAAAGAAGGAAATCCTGTCATTTGTGACAGCTTGGATGGACCTTGAGGGCATTATGCTAAGTGAAATAAGTCAGACAAAGACAAATACTGTATGATATCACTTATATGTAGAATCTAAAGAAGCCAAATTCATAGAAATAGAGAGTATAATGGTGATTACCAGGGGCTGAGAGGTGGAGGGATTGGGAAGATCTTGGTCAAAGGGTACAAACTTCCAGTTAGAAGATGACTCAGTTCTTGGCATCTAAGGCACAGCATTGTGATTATAGTTAATGGTATTGTATTGTGTACTTGAAAATTGCTAAGAGAGTAGACCTTAAATGCTCTCAGCACAAAAAAGAAATGGTGATTATGTGATGTAATGGAGGTGCTAGCTAAAGCTATGGTGGTAAGTGTATTGCAATATGTAAGTGTATCAAATCAACATTTTTTTAAACTTACACAATGTTATATGTCAATTATGTTTCAATAAATCAGGAAACCAAAAAAAAAGAGCAATCAACAGGATCAATTTCCAGACCGTAAAGAGAAAACCAACAATCTTCTAGCTGTTAGATGCGGAGTCCTCTGCATTTACAGTTTCAGGTGAGTAGCAAGGATTAGCAAGGGGACTCTGAAGAGGTTCGTCATTTAGGTTTAAAGGGAATCCTGGGATTCAGGAGGTCATAATGGTAAGACTTGGTTGGAGATCAGAAGATGGGAGGAAGCAGAGGCTAATGAGGACTGAAGAGAAAGGAAAAGGTGTCAGAAGGAGTTGTGTTTTTCAGAAGTGACCAAAGATTGAAGGTGTAGACAGGAATAACTGCCCTGAGGATCCTGAATGGAAATTGGGTGGTAAGCTGTGTCAGAGGGGCTATGCTTCAGCACATTGTCACTAAGATGGTAAAAGAACATTGCTTAAATCTCAGGTGTGTCAAGAGCTAGATAGTCGCTGTGGAGTCGTTAGAAGAAAGAAGGAAGATGTAATGTTAATACTGGGGGAGATTTTTGCACAGCTCAGGCACCTCACAACTGTTTCATGGGAGTTTGAATTGATGCCTCCTATTTCTTGGAGATAAATATTTCCAAAAGAAGCAGGGTCATTCAAAAAAAAAAAACCAACAAATAGTAAAGTGAAAGTTTGGGAGAAAACCTGAAAAGATTTTTAAGATACAGAATCATGCACCCCATAATCTCTGCTCTTAATAAAATTGAGGTATACATTAATAACAAGAAAAAGATCTAAACTTTTCATGGTTTGGAAATTTCAAAATACACAACCAAATGACTCAAAAGCTGAGAAAAAAATCATAAAGGAAACTACAAAATACTTAGAACTGAAAGATAATGAAAAACTTTATATGAAAACTTTTGAACTGTAGCTAAATCAATATCAAAGTAAATTTGTAACCTTATAAACTTACATTAGAAAAGAAGGAAGGATGAAAGTCAGTAATCTAAGCATTCACTTTGAGAAGTTAGAAAAATATCAACTGAAAAAAATAGAAAGAAGGATATAAAGAAAAGAAGAGTAATAATTAATGTGGGGAAAAAACCTGAGCCAAAACAGCTAAGGTCAAGAAACCCAAGTTGATACTTTGAAAACAGTAATAAAATTGACAAACCTCAGGCTAATAGGCGGGACCAAGATGACGGAGTAAGTGATCTTCTTTGTCTCTCCCCCGTCGAATCTACAAGTAATTGCACATTCACCGATTAACAAAGGCTATCCAGATAGCATCTCAAGATGCCTAAGAGTCTCGTGCTACTATACATCAGAAGGCAGATGGACTTCCCCCTGGGAGGAGGTAGAAATAGGTGAAAGCTCTCTGACCCCTGACCCCCGACCCCTGGACAGCCTAGTTCCTGCAGGAGGCTCTCTTCCAGTGGACTCCCCCATAGCATTGCCACACACCAAGGGCGGGAGTGTGCACTCACCAGCGGAGTGATGGTGGAAACAGTTGACAACAGCCCTACTCAAGCCCCCAGAAATTACACCTAAGCCCAGGGGGAATCCCCAGGGTCCCACATCCACTGGCAGGGAAGGCCTCTGCTTGCCATTAGCAGGGAGGCCCCTCCCAGAATCCAGAACAAAGGGAAGCTCCCAGCAGGTGGATTCCATGGCACTGCACCAGACTGCCAGCTGCTGCTGGGCCCCTTGTCTCCAGTGCACGGGTCAGTGCAGGGGGTGCCCAGACTTCCCGTGGACGTGCTTGGGGACTGGGTGGAGCTCCAACACCCGGCTCTGCAGCCCAGGAGGATGCTTCAGGGTCCCGCACCCCCCAGCAGGGAGGGCCTCTGCTCGCCATTGGCAGGGAGGCCCTGCCCAGCATTTGGAACACCAGGAAGCTCCCTAGAGCAGAATTCCCCATGAGGCAGCAGCTTACAAGCCACCACCAGGCCCATGGACTCTGACCATGTTCCAGACGAGGCAAGGGGCTCCCAGAGATCCCATGAGAGTGGAGTGGGGCAGAGTGGAGCTCCGGTGAAATGGCTATGTAGCCCGGGGGGGAACTCCAGCTTCCTACAGCAGCCTCAGCAAAAGCCTCTGCACAGCACTAGTGGAGAGGTTCCGACTGGCAATCGCAAGGCACAGCTAGGTGAGCTAACAACAGACTGCAGAAGATACCCATAGCTCTGCTGAGACCTATAGTGGACAAGTGTGATCTTGTGGGCTCTGTTAGGGACAAAGCGGCAATTATAGGTGATCCTGCTCCTGGCTGCTGGTAAAGCCCACAACACCACTGCAGACCACAAGGAGGGAGCGCATCTAAGTGGGCTGCAACAGTAGGCACCAGCAGGCTGAGGCCCCCTTGCAATTGCCCCCACAACCAACGAGGGACCCCACAGGACCACTGTGACTACGAGGAGGGGTCCAGGTCCAGTCAGTAACAGCTGACAGGGTTCCAGGTTGGTGCAGTCTAAACAGCTGCCCCCCACACACACCAGTTGCAACAAGTGGAAGCAACGGCTAAACTCTATCTCTATGCGAAGGCACAAATCCATGCCATCAAGCATTATGAAAAAATATATTAAATCTCCAGAACAGAAGGAAAATGATAAGCACCCAGAAAACAATCCTAAAGACAATGAAATCTATAACCTAAATGATGATGATTTCAAAACTGCCATTATGAAAAAACTCAACGAGTTAAAAGAGAATTCAGATAGACAACTCAATGAGTTCAGGAGCTATGTCACAAAAGAGCTTGACACTGTAAAGAGGAACCAATTAGAAATACTGGAGATGAAGAACATAATGGAGGAGATTAAGGAAAATCTGGACTCTCTGAACAGTAGGGTCGATAATATGGAGGACAGAATTAGCAATTTGGAGGATAGGAATATAGAAATGCTGCAGACAGAGGAGGAGAGAGAACTAAGACTAAGAAGAAATGAAGAAACTCTCTGAGAATTATCCGACTCAATTAGGAGATGTAACATAAGGATTATAGGTATACCAGAGGGAGAAGAGAAAGAGAAGGGCAAGAAGGCCTGTTCAAAGAAATAATAGCTGAGAAATTTCCAAATTTGGGAAGAGAGATGGAACTTCATGTGACAGAAGCCAATAGATCTCCAAACTTTATTAATGCAAGAAGACCAACCCCAAGGCATATAGTACTGAAACTAGCAAAAGTCAACAACAAAGAGACAATACTAAGGGCAGCCAGGCAGAAGAAAATAACTTACAAATGAAACCCCATAAGGCTATCAGCAGATTTCTCAGGAGAGACCATACAGGCTAGAAGAGAGTGGAATGAAATATTCAAAACTCTGAAGGACAAAAACCTGCAGCCAAGAATACTCTACCCAAAGAAAATATCCTTCAAATACGATGGAGAAATAAAAACTTTCCAAGATAAACAAAAGTTAAGGGAGTTCATCGCCACAAAACCTCCTCTTCAAGAAATGCTCAGAAAGAACCTCATTCCTGAAAAATCAAAAAAAGGAAAGGGGTGACAAAATCCAGAACAAAGGAGATAAGCAGAAGGACAATAACACAAAGTAACAGCTCTCCATCAGGAGAAAATGCAAAACAACCAGAAAACAAGTGATAAAATGGCAACAGTAGGCCCCCACGTTTCAATAACCACTCTAAACATGAATGGATTGAACTCTCCAATCAAAAGGCACAGAGTGGCAAGATGGATCAAAGAACAAGATCCAACAATATGCTGCCTCCAGGAAACACACCTCAGCCCCAAAGACAAACACAGACTCAAAGTGAAGGGATGGAAGACAATACTCCAAGCTAATAATGAACATAAGAAAGCAGGTGTTGCCATACTTATATCAGACAAAGTAGACTTCAAAGCAAAACAGACAAAGAAAGACAAAGAGGGGCAGTATATAATGATAAAAGGGATGCTCCACCAAGATGACATAACACATAAATATATATGCACCTAACACAGGAACACCAAAATTCATAAAGAAACTATTAACAAAACTAAAAGGAGACATCAATAGCAATACAATAATAGTAGGGGACCTCAACACCCCATTAACACCAATGGACAGATCATCCAGACAGAGAATCAACAAAGAAATTATAGAATTAAATGAAAAATTAGATCAGATGGACATAATAGATATATATAGGACACTTTATCCAAAAACAGCAGGTTACACATTCTTCTCAAGTGCGCATGGAACATTCTCAAGGATAGACCATATCTTGGGAAACAAAGCAAGCATCAATATGTTCAAGAGGGTTGAAATAATATCAAGCATCTTTTCTGATCATAATGCTATGAAACTAGAAATCAACTACAAGAATAATTTCCCTTTTGGGAAAGGGCTAAAAATGTGGAGACTAAATAACATGCTACTGAACAAACAATGGATTATTGAAGATATTAAACAAGAAATCAAACATTACCTAGAGACAAATGAAAATGAAAACACACCATACCAAATGATTTGGGATGCAGCAAAGGCAGTCCTAAGAGGGAAATTCATTGCAATACAGGCTCACCTCAATAAGCAAGAAAAATCTTACATAAACAACCTCAAACGACACCTAACGGAATTAGAAAAAGAAGAACAAACAAAGCCCAATGTCAGTAGAAGGAGGGAAATAATAAAAATTGGAGCAGAAATAAATGATATTGAAACAAAAAAGACAGTAGAAGGAAGCAATGAAATAAAGAGTTGGTTCTTCAAAAAAATTAACAAAATCAACAAACCCTTAGCCAGACTCACTAAAAAGAAGAGAGAAGTCTCAAGTAAATAAAATTAGAAACGAGAGAGGAGAAATCACAACAGATACCAAAGAAATACAAAGGATCATAAGAGAATACTATGAAAAACTATATGCCAACAAATTGAACAACCTAGAAGAAATGGATAAATTCCTAGACTCATACAACCTACCCAAACTGAATCAGGAAGAAATAGAGAATCTGAATAGACCAATCACAAGTAAAGAAATAGAAACAGTAATCGAAAACCTCCCCAAAAATAAGAGTCCAGGACTAGACGGCTTCTCTGGAGAATTCTATCAAACATTCAAAGAAGATTTAATACCTATCCTTCTCAAACTGTTCCAGAAAATAGAGGAAGATGGAGCACTCCCTAATACATTCTATGAAGCCAACATCACCCTGATCCCCAAACCTGACAAGGACAACACAAAGAAGGAAAACTACAGGCCCATATCACTGATGAACATGGATGCAAATATCCTCAACAAAATTTTGGTAAACTGAATACAGCAATACATCAAAAAGATTATACACCATGATCGAGTGGGATTGATACCAGGGACACAGGGATGGTTCAACATTCGCAAGTCAATCAATGTGATTCACTACATTAACAAAATTAGAAACCAAAAACCACATGATCATCTCAATAGATGCAGAGAAAGCATTCGACAAGATTCAACATCCATTTATAATAAAAACCCTCAATAAAATAGGTATAGAAGGAAAGTACCTCAACATAATAAAGGCCATATATGACAAACCCACAGCCAATATCATACTCAATGGACAAAAACTGAAACCCATCCCTCTCAAAACAGGAACAAGACAAGGGCTCCCACTTTCACCACTCTTATTCAACATAGTACTGGAGGTTTTGGCCAGAGCAATTTGGCAGGAAAAAGAAATAAAAGGAATCCAAATAGGCAACGAAGAAGTAAAACTCTTGCTTTTTGCAGACATGATCTTATATATAGAAAACCCCAAAGAATCCATAGAAAAACTATTAGAAACAATCAACAACTACAGCAAAGTTGCAGGGTATAAAATCAACATGCATAAATCAGTAGGATTTCTATATCCCAACAATCAACTAACAGAAAAAGATCTCAAGAACTCAATCTCATTCACGATCACAACAAAAAGAATAAAATACCCTGGGATAAATTTAACCAAGGAAGTGAAAGAGCTATACAATGAAAACTACAAGACCTTCTTGAAAGAAATCGACGATGACAAAAAGAGATGGAAAGACATTCCATGCACATGGATTGGAAGAATAAACATAGTTAAAATGTCCATACTACCTAAAGCAATCTACAGATTCAACACTATCCCACTCAGAATTCCAATGTCATTTTTTACAGAAATTGAACAAAGAATCCTAAAATTCATATGGGGCAACAAAAGACCCTGAATTGCTAAAGCAATCCTGAGAAAGAAGAACAAAACGGGAGGCATCACAATCCCTGACTTCAAAGCATACTACAAAGCTACTGTAATCAAAACAGCAAGGTACTGGTACAAAAACAGATGCACAGATCAATGGAGCAGAATTGAAAGCCCAGAAATAAAATCACACATCTATGGACAGCTAATCTTTGACAAAGGAGCTGAGGGCCTACAATGGAGGAAAGAAAGTCTCTTCAACAAACGGTGCTGGGAAAACTGGACAGCCACATGTAAAAGAATGAAAATCAACCATTCTTTTTCACCATTTACTAAAATAAACTCAAAATGGATCAAAGACCTAAAGATTAGACCTGAAACAATAAGTCTTCTAGAAGAGAATATCGACAGTACACTCTTTGACATCAGCTTCAAAAGAATCTTTTTGGACACCATAACCCCTCACATGAGGGAAACAATAGAAAGAATAAACAAATGGGACTTCATCAGACTAAAGAGCTTCTTCAAGGCAAGGGAAAACAGGATTGAAACCAAAAAACAGCCCACTAATTGGGAAAAAATATTCACAAGTTATTTATCTGACAAAGGGTTAATCTCCATAATATACAAAGAACTCACACAACTCAACAATAAAAAATCAAACAACCCAATTACAAAATGGGCAGGGGACATGAACAGACATTTCTCCAAAGAAGATATATGGATGGCCAATAGATACATGAAAAGATGCTCATCATCGCTAATCATCAGCGAAATGCAAATCAAAACTACACTAAGATATCACCTTACACCTGTTAGAATGGCAAAAATATCCAAAACCAAGAGTGACAAATGTTGTAGAGGCTGTGGAGAAAAGGGAACCCTCACACACTGTTGGTAGGAATGCAAACTGGTGCAGCCACTATAGAAAACAGCATGGAGATTCCTCAAAAAGTTAAGAATAGAAATACCTTATGACCCAGCCATCCCACTACTGGGTATCTATCCTAAGAACCTGAAATCAGCAATTCCAAAAGTCCCATGCACCCCTATGTTCATCACAGCATTATTCACAATAGCCAAGTCATGGAACCAACCTAAGTGCCCAGCAACTGATGACTGGATAAAGAAGTCGTGGTATATATATACAATGGAATACTACTCAGCCATAAAAAAGGACAAAGTCATCCCATTCACAACAACATGGATAGACCTTGAGAGTATTAGGTTGAGTGAAATAAGCCAGACAGAGAAAGATGAACTCTGTATGACTCCACTCATAGGTGGTAGTTAACATATGGACAAAGAGAACTGATGGGTGGTTGCCAGGGGAAAGAGGGGTGGGTGGAGGGCACTAGGGGTGAAGCGGTGTACCTACAACATGACTAATAATGATGTACAACTGTACTTTCACGAGGATGTTAACTTTCATAACCTTAATAAAAAAAATTGACAAACCTCAGGTAAAATTGACTAAGAAAAAGAGAGAGAAAGAATATGTATAAACAAAAATATGTATAAATGTAATATGTATAAATAAAAATGATTTAAAAGATATTGAAAAATAAGTTACTACTATATGTCTTTATGCCATAAATTGGAAGACTTGGACAAAATGGACGTATTCTTAGAAAAATATACATTTCTAAAAATGACTCAATATTAAATAGAAAACCATAAATTGTTATACGACATTAAAGAAAATCAGTCATTTAAAAACTGTCCAAAAGCATTTACCACTGAGTTATACCAAACTTTCAAAATGAATCCAACTTATGTAAAGCCTGAGAGAAGAAAAAAATATATACATATATATTTACTTTACCACACATTTGGTATAACTTGATACCAAAATTAGTTACAGACAATACGAAAAAGGAAAATTACAGATCACTCTCACTCATGTACATAAAAGCAACAGTCCTAACAAAATATCGGTAAACTAAATTTGGAATTGTATAGAGAAAGTATAATGCATTATGGTCAATTTGAATTCATTCTAGGAATGCACGACTGATTCAATGCTAGAAAATATATTAATTAATTTAACTACATTAAGAGACTAAAAAGGAAAATCATATATTCCTAGATAGTGTGTCTCCTAAGTGGAAAGTGAGATTTCTGTACCACTTTTTAAAATAAAATTCCTTACTGTCAACTGGCTCACTTTTTTCTCTTCCCTGGGCTGGACCATGGACATGATGGTGAGTTAGAGGAAGACGAAGGTACACAATGAAAGAAACGTGGACTTGAGAATGACCTTCTAAGCTGCACTGCCGGACCAGCCTGAACTGCTCGCCCATCACTGCAATGTTATATTTTGGTCTCTTTGAGCATCTTAAAATATGCCCTAATTAACACAGAGGGAAAAGGGAAAATTTTTTTTTTTTAATAGATAAAATCTAACTGACACAGTCTTTTTTCCCCTTGCATACTGCAGTGTGGAAGAAGAGTGATGGAAAGGAAAGAAGCTTTGGAGCCAGGCACACCCAGGTCAGAAACGAAGGTTTGGGGCTGGACCCGGGGCCGAGTGGTTAAGTTCGCGCGCTCCACTGCAGGCGGCCCAGTGTTTCATTGGTTCAAATCCTGGGCGCGGACATGGCACTGCTCATCAAACCACGCTGAGGCAGCGTCCCATATGCCACAACTAGAAGGACCCACAACGAAGAATATACAACTATGTACCCCTATACCAGGGGGCTTTGGGGAGAAAAAGGAAAAAATAAAATCTTTAAAATAAATAAAGAAAGAAAGAAAGAATCAAAGGTTTGTCACATGCTAAGTGTCTGACTTGGCCATGTTAACCTCGTTGACCCCAGTTTCCCAAGCAATCGCATGGTAAATGACTCTTTCCCAAAATGCAGAACATTTCTAGAAGATAGATAACAAAGGAGAAAAATGGAAAGGATTTGGGGGAGCTTCTCTTGAGAGCAAAGTGGAAGAGGAGTTGTGGAAAACTGTTGTTCATTTTTCTGAAAGGTTGCTAGATAAAATACAGGACATTCAGTTAAATTTGAATTTCAGATAAAACAATGAATAACCATTTAGTATAAGTATGTCCCAAATATCGCATTGGACAAAGTTATACTAAAAAACGTATACATTGTATATATGAAACTCAAGTTTACGTGGCCATCATCATTTTGTTGTTGTTTTGTTTGTTTTTGCTAAATATAGCAACTTTATCTGAAGGAGAGAAGAAAGTAGATTCCCTTGGAATGTTTGAGCCATAATCGATGTAGCAAGAAATAGAGATAGTAGGATATAACAAGATGCAGATGTAAGTTGATGTACGGTCAGCCCGTTGTGTCTGCAGCTTCCGCATCCACAGATTCAACCAACTGCAAATTGAAAGGCCTAGAGGGTTGCGTCTGTACTGAACATGTACAGGCTTTATTTTTCTTATCATTATTCACTAGACAATATGGCATAACAACTATTTAGGTAGCATTTACGTTGTATTGGGTATTATAAGTTAACTAGAGATAATATAAAGTATACATGGAAGGGTGTGCGTAAGTTATATGGAAATACTTAACCATTTTATATGAGGGACTTAGGGATCCATAGATTTTGTGTCTGGGGGGTTCTGGAACCAATCCTCCCACAGATATTAAGGGATGATGGTACTTCTTGTATAGCCCAGAGGGAGGAGGTGGGGAAAGAATGTTTGTGACAGCAAAATGGAGATAATACTCTCCTCTCAAGGTCATTGTGGAAACTAAGATAAGATGGAATATGTAAAGTCCTAGCATAATGTCAGACCTACAGTAAGGACTCAGTCACTAATGTTGGTTCTATTCATCTCCTTCTCTGTTCCCTGTTCTCCTGCCTCTTCCTTCCTGAGGCTCTCAGTGTCCTCAAGCTGTCCTGGAATCTGGATTTCAACATCCTCACACTTCTTCTGAAATGAGACTCACCAGGCAGTTGCTGAGATTCTCTACTCTAGGCAACTAAAACAGTATTACTTCATTCTTTTATTTGGCAGATATTTATTTAAATCTCATGATATGTCACGCACTTTTCTGTAGATGGTGACCATGCAGTGAAAAGACAAATAGACCATGATATTAAAAAAAATGTGGCCCTCCCACTTCCTACCTAAGAATAAACTGAAGACCATGTGAAAATTCAGTTGTCTGATCCACACCCTCCAAAATTGATTCCAAAGAATAAAGGATGCATGATCTCCAATTAACAAATGATTCACATTATTCTTATGTACCTTAAAGTTTGGGAACTGCTGGCCAAATGTCTTGTTATACAGGTGCAGAACATGATATTATATTACTTAACCCAAATGAAGAGATTACAAATGGTGGTAAATCACATATCAGTGATAGGCTGATAGGAAGAGATATCAAGAGAAGCCTGCATGGAGCCAACACTACATCACTGATCCAGGTGTCAACTCTACCTACCCTGAGAAAAAGGAGCATGGGGAGCATAGACCCAAGGCAATGTTTCCCACACTCTCTGTTCTCAGGACCTCTTTATACTCATAAAAATTGCCGAGGGTCCCTGAAGCTTTTGCTTATGTGGTAAACCATATAAGAAGTTAAAACTGAGAAATATTTTTAAAAATGTATTTAAATCGAGCAATAATAAGCACATATGGTGTTCATATAATGTATTTTTATGAAAAAAATAGCTAAATTTACCAAAGCAAAAAAATATATAGTGAGAAGAGAGAGATTGTTTCATGTTTTGCAAATAATAAATGGCATAATAGAGAAGAGTCAAATTCTCATGTGCTTCTGCCCTCAGTCTGCTACCATATCACCTTGGGAAACTCCACTGCACCCTCATGGGAAACTGAGAGAGAAAAAGGCAAATTACATCTTAGGATTGTCAGAAAGTAGTTTTGACCTTGTGGCTCCCTGAAAGTGTTTCATGAATCCCCAGAGTTCTAGCAACCACATTTTACAAACCACTTCCCTGAAAGACAAGAAGTTGCCTGTGGATGCCTCTCCACCCCTGCCTCCACCTAAGTGATGAGCTATCTGGGAATAAAGAGAAAGGTGGGAGAAGAACTCTTACAAAAATTCCACCACTTTACATTTTTTCCCATGGCTGATCTTGGCCATGAGTCTCTCTGCCGGCTTTTAGTGACCTTGTGTGTCCTCAAGGGCAGTTATGCTACTAAGCTTCCGAGGTATGACTGGAAGCTGGAATTAGCTTCCTATCCTATATTCCATTCTTAAACATCTCTCAAGCCTTGAGTCAAAATAAAGGAGATGCTAATCTTCCCACTGCACATAGAAGCTCCCTCATCTTCCAAGAATGGCCACAGACACCTTTCAAAGTGGAGTCTTCCTTTGCCTACCATCCACTTTCCAGAACCCACTTGCTCTGTCACATAGTCTCCAACCACAGTTCCTGGGCCTTTGACTAATTATTGTCTTTTCCGTTCCTCCCTTCAGACCAACGTTTTGATCCACCTATTTATTTGGCTCTAGATTTTACTTCCATTCTGGACACCAAATGTAGTTCCCCTTAGTTCCGCTCCCTAGAACTAGGTGCCATTCCAGACTTCTGAGCCCCACCTCCCCTCACTGTCAGAGCCCAGCTCTTTCCCTCCTCTCCCCTTACCAGGGGAATTTAAATATAATTAGCATAATGGGGGACTCTGAATCTCAGATAGACTGTCAGGAAACTGTTTCACCCTGAAAAAAAGCAGCAAGGTGGTTCAGTCCTGTTTTTAAACATTCATAACAATTTTCACAAAGTATTTCTCTATTTGAAAAATAGGCTTTCACATTAACACCACATTTTTTTAAGTGTGTATTTTTCCTCTCCCCAAGCATAAGTTAGTTTTTGATGGGTTGAACAGCCTTTTTCTAATTAGCTGAAAGTCCACCTTCTTATAATTGCATGTGAGCAAGTGAGTAAAGCTGAGTGTTAGAGATCTGACTGCAGCCTTGTGCCTTGACCTTAGAGGTTAAAGCTGCTTTAGAATATCAGAGGTTCAGATGGAAGGACCTGATATGAGGAAGACGTGGTGAAACAACTGTGTGGAGGCTGATTTTAATTAGACTGCAGAAGTTAGGGAAGAAGATGTTCTGATTAGTGGGATGTATCATGGCATTGTGGCATCACTGTCAAATTCATAACCAGTCATGACAGGTAGTTATTATATTTAAGTTTCAAATTTCCTCAATTCCTGTTATTGCTAAATCAGAACTTAATAAAGTCTCTCGGGATGGGTTAGACAGGTGTGATCCAAAGAAGTATTCCATCAAAATGAGAGAAGTGAAACATCTCTAGTCTTTGCCTCCACACAGAAAACAGCAAAACAATAAAAAGAGCCACAAAATAACCTTATCCCACCTGCTCATTTGGTCCTGCTTAGCACATCATACTTGAGGAACTTGGAGGGTGAAAATGGAGCCACTAAGGGCAGCTGCTGGGTGACTTGGGGAGATCTTGAACAGATTCCTAAACAAGATGGCAAGACAAAAGCTCCAGTTAGATGAACAGGAGAGCCACCAATCCCCCAGGGGCGGCCATCTCACAAGCGAGCCTTTCTCATTTAACTGACAGCATAGGGCGCAGGTGCGTTATGGGTTTGGTTACTTTAGCAAGGCAGGAGTTACTTGGAGTCGAACATTCAATGGTAATTAGACTTCAGTGGGGTTGATAAGACAAACAACTCTGGAGGCAGGTTATCAGGTCCTCCTCTAACTACCCAACCATATTCAAACTTGATAGTAATTTTTTCTAAATAAGCTATGACATGAGACTAATTGGGAACATCAGTAAATTTAGAATTGAGAGAATGGCCTGGAATTTTCATCCACTTTAGTGACTCAGGAACTCCTGGCTTAAGCCATATTTTCCCTGTGGATTTATTTTCATAGACCAGCAGGTAAGTACCTCTATGAACAAGTAATTTACGGGATGATGTGATCAAATAATAGTCATTCTATATTTCTCCCAACATATCTAAGGAAAGGTAGAGTCTGTAGAAGGATTTGGTGGGAGGAGACATTTACCATAACTGAAGAGTGCTAGCTGTCTGCGAAGGGTCTCCCCATAAGTGAGTGAATGAGAATTCGTGGGGGAGGGGCATGGTGGGCAGGGGGAAGGTGGAGGAAGGGTAGGGAAGGTATGATAAAGGAGAAATTGGGGGGCCAGCCCAGTGGCACAGTGGTTAAGTACTCATGTTCTGTTTCGGTGGCCTGGGGTTTGCCAGTTCAGATCCTGGGTGCGGACATGGCACCACTTGTCAAGCCATACTGTGGCAGCATCCCACATATAAAGTAGAGGAAGATGGGCACATGGGCATGAATGTGAACTCAGGGCCAGTCTTTCTCAGCAAAAAGAGGAGGATTGGCAGCAGATGTTAGCTCAAGGCTAATCTTCCTCAAAAAAAAAAAAAAAGGGGGAGGAGTGCGGAGGCAGATTCATAGAGCCCAGGTCTTCAAGATGAATCTATATCACTAATGGGAAAGAGAATCAGCATTAGCAAGGCAATCATAAGTAGAGGGACCAGACCAGAAGGGTGAAGTTAAGAAGTCACAGAAATTTGAAATTCTGAAAGAGCTAATTTGCCACAGAAGGAATCAGGACTCAGAGATAGGTGTGCAAGGATGGAGATAATTAAGAGAGAAACTGTAAGACAATTACCTGATTGTAGCCACTTATTTTCTCTCCAACCCAGACTCATTTTACAAACATGGTACTGCTTAATTTCCCCCTAGCAAAGAATGATTTTATAATATATAAAAAGACCTCATTAAATTTATCAATCTTAGAAAACAGAAGACATAAGATTTTATCCCGAAAAGATAAAGTCTATTTTAGGAACCATTTATTATTAGTGCCCTCTTGGAGTCGATTCTGACTCCTAGCAACTCTGTGTACAGCAGAGCAGAACCCTGCCCTGTCTTTTTGTGCCATCCTCTCACCTTCTGGTGCTGTATCAAACAATGCTCTCCTGCTATTCATAGGGTTTTCATGTTCAATTTTTTTTCTTTCAGAAGTGGATAGCCAGATCCTTGTTCCCGGTCTGTCTTAGTCTGTAAACTCTGCTAAAATCTGTCCACCATGGGTGACCCTGCTAGTAGTACTAATTACCAGTGGCACAGCTTTCAGCATCACAAAATTCAGCCACCATAGTATGACAACTGACAGATGGGTAGTGTGGTGCCCTGACCTGGCCAGGAAAGGAGCCAAGGTCACGGTGGTGCAAGTGCCAAATCTCAACTGCCAGACCACCAGGGTGGGCTTTTAAGAACCACAGGAGTGGCCAAATATGAAAAAGATGACCCTCCCAATTCAGGTCCACAGAGAGACAAACATTCCATTTTAGGCCCAAATAGCATCAACCATGCCATCTTTTCTAATAGAATGCTATGTACTCTGTTAAATGAAGGGATAGAGGGGTAAAAGGAATTCCACAGCACAGATGGGTGACTTCTAAGAAATTCTTGTAGAAAAGGATTCCATAAACAGGAATTCCTAAATTTTAATTTTTACTCACCTCTCCCTAGTCTGCTCTGAGTATTTTATTAGATTTCTTAATGTCTTTGCAGTGTTTTCAGCATTAGATTCCTTTGCTGTAAACTTCTACCATTCTCCACCTTCAGAGACCTATAAAAGCTTCTAGTGCAAGTGAGAGAAATTGGTTTCATTACTTTTTTCTCACCCATCCTGTACATCACCAGTGTAGATAATTGCAAAAATTTCCAGCTTAGCATGTGCCTTCTTCCCATGTAATAGGATTAAAACAGGCCTGTCATGCTGCCCTGTTATAGTTTAGAGATTGAATTTATTTCTTCACTATCTGTATTTGATTAAACACTATTTCCATTTCAGTTCTGACTAGATCTGTTTTCCTTTGCTATATCACAAGGGATTTTTCATTGCATGAGAAGTACAGAGTTACTTCAGGAATGGAGCATGTTGTAGAACTCACCATATTTCCACGTGTTGTATATTTCTAACCTTTTTTGAATTGTGTATATTTTTGGTTCTTATGATGAAAACAGAGAATAGTTTTCAGAAAAAAACATAAATGAGAAAAGGATTTATTTGGTCTCTTTAAATGAGTTGAAAAGTTTTAAAATTGGGCCAATAAATCCTCCTTTTCTGCTATTCCTGAAGGACAATACTGTGATTCACAAACAGGAATTTTCAGATTGATCCTGAGTGCTGGGCAGGTGAATTTAATATAACTATGTTACATTCCTCCCTTAATACGTAAAATACATATCTTTGTTTTGGCTATTCCAGAATGACATTTATATAAATGAAAGTGAAGAAAACCATACAAACGAATTGGTCTCTCTTTTTGGAATCAGGAATATGTCCCAGTTGGCAATTCTGTTAGTGCAGATGCCTTTATTCCCCCCCCAAAAAATAATGGCTGACGAGGGAAAAGAAGGATCCTCGGCTTTAGTCAGAATAACAGGACTGAACTGAATCCTATTTCCCTTTTTCATATTTCCCTTGACTCTTTTGCACCTTTATAAAATGTCTTTGAAATACACTGTGGGCTCAAAAGTCTCTCTCTCATATTGACGATGCCCTATTACAAAGACCCAAGTCCCTATTTTGAGACATCTCCCTTCAGTTAACACCTCCTCCTCTAACAGCTCAGGAAGTGTAAGCTCTGGCAAAGCCAAAACCTGCTCCATCGCTCTGCTCCACTCTGCCCTGTTCTGACAAGCTCACATCCTGGAAGCAATTAATACAAGGCTATAGAGATGCAAGGGGTCTGGAAAGAGAAAAATTCATGACAATTCTTAAATCTTTAAATTACATATGAAGACACCAAGTTTTACAATAGTTTCCATTTCCATTAGTCATAAAACTCACCAAAAAGGAGACAAATTTGAAGAGAAAGTATGGAGGTGTGCCTTCTCCTTGCTCATCAGAAGAGTAGGAGAAGCCTTCATCATAAATCCTTTAAGAGGTCCAGTCCATTTTTGAAATAATCTACATAGTTTGTGGGAATGCCTCTCCAATTTTTTTCATTGTGACTTTCTCTAAGTCCTGAGGCCCTGTTTGTCTGCAGCTTCTCTTACAGTGGCCCTGGCCCCCAGAAGCAGCTGGCCTAGGCACCGTTCCAGGGTCTGTAGCTGAGAACTTGACTATTTTTTCCTTGGGTGAGAGTCTACCAGATCCTCTCACTTTTTCCCGTGTTGTAAAAATATTAATTCACTTATGTATCCATTCATCAACTATTTATTAACATTCATTATATGCCAGGCAATATTCTAAGCATTCTGCTGCTCTTGTAGAGCTAATATTCTAGTGGAATATCTACAGTGATCAACTCTTTCTGCTTTGCCCAGGACTTTTCCAGTTTTAAAACTGAAATGCCTGTGCTCTGGGGACCCTCTCAGTCCCAGGTCAATCAGGCTGCCCGCTTGCCCTAGAAAGAATTTGTTTCTCAGTCATGCCTTTCATAGAAGACAAGGCTTACAACACAGGCAAGAAAACTCAGGAAGTCTTTTTCAGTAATAGTACAAGTTGATTGTTAGGGAGAATATTGTAGAGATTGGTGCATATATACTGGATTCCATAGCTGGTGAACCTTGCTCTCAAAGGAAAATAGGCTTCCTTTAAACTCTAACTTTTTACTTGGCATTTAGGGTGAGATTGAGATAAAATTTTAAGTAAGAAAATTATTCTTTTTTGTCCTCCCCTTCACCCATCTTTTACCTCCTTTAGCACATAATGCTCCCATGCCCTCCTCCTTCCCAAGGCACCTCCATTTGGGAACTCAAGTCTAGTCACTCTTTCCTCAACCTATGTTTCGTGCCTCCAAGCTTTTGAATACCAAAACTCTCTCCCTCCATATGGCAGCCTGCTACCAGTTCTTCTAGGCTCAGATCAACCATTGTATTTTTACCAACACCTTTGTTGATTTCAGCCCAACAGAAAAAAAAATATACCTGTATTCTGTTTGCATGGCAATTTTTATTAGCCTTTATCAAAGCAGTGATCAAACTGGAACATAATTACATGTTTCTGTATCTACCTTAGAATTTGGGTTCCTTCCAGCAGGGAAAATATATCATTTATCTCTGTTTCCCCAGTAATTTATATGTAGAAATTATTTGATAAGTGATTTGGGATTTTTGTTTCCAGAAACGTGATAAACTGAACTGCTTGAAAAACACCTTCAAAATACTGGATAAAATATGACAAACATTATTTTAAAGCACGTTTCAGATGTCAAGAAAGTAGGAGAAATCCTCAGAGATCAGAAAGAAAGAATTAATTGAAAGTTAAAGTGATTGAGTGTAAACTGACATTGGGGCTACCCCAAGTGTCAAACAAGACACTTGGGGGGGGGGGAAAGATGTGATATATTTTAAAAATAACCAAATGCTGATATAGAAAATGAATGAGAACAGCACCTAAAAAAGCAAAACAGATACATAAAGAGCAGGAAACTATGCAAGAGGTTTGCACATATGTAGTTGACATAAATAAACATCCCAGTATACAACTAAAGGTAATTTCAAAGGTATGGGGCAGAGAAAACTGGGGAGAAGTTTTGGCTACCTCCAAGAAATTTTCCAGCCTTGGGAACCAAAAAGTATAGTTTATAACTTATTTGTAGCTTTTTTTTTTTTTTTTTGCTGAGGAAGATTGGCCCTGAGCTAACATTTGTTGCAAATCTTTCTCTTTTCTCCTTTTTTTTGGTTTGCTTGAGGAAGATTAACACTGAGCTAACATCTGTACCAGTCTTCTTCCACATTATATGTGGGTCACTGCCACCACGTGGCTGATGTGTCATGTAGATCTGTGCCTGGGATCTGAATTTGTGAACCTGGGCCACCAAAGCAAAGCACACTGAATTTAACCATTATGCCACTGGGCCAGATGCAAGAAGTATAGGTTTTAGTAGACACATGGGGAGAGGAAAATAAGCCTTGGTTTTGAGCAAGATTGTGAATTGGAAATGAAATGCTTGGACAGTTTCTCGACTCATGAAGGGCTATAACTTCACTGAAAGGGTAGATTAGAAAATATACCCACCAGCAACAGTTGATATTAGAGACACTTCTCTGTTCAGGCAGGTCATAAAAAATAAAATAAAGTGCTTCCCTGAAAATCAAAATCATAGACGTGTTCTCACATGATCCATGAACATTTGAAAAGAATGTGCATTCTGTAGTTTTTGGATGGAATGTTATGTGTATATCTACTAAGTCCATCTGGTCTAATATGTCATTTAAGGCCAATGTTTCCTTATTGATCTTCTGTTTGGATGATCTATCCATTGGTGTAAGAGGAGTGTTAGAGTCCCCTACTGTTATTGTCTTACTGTCTATTTCTCCTTTTATGTCTGTTAATAATTGCTTTATATATTTGGGTGCTCCTATGTTGGGTGCATAGATATTTACATGTATTATATCCTCTTGTTGGATTGTTCCCTTTATCATTATGTAGTGCCCTTGTTTGTCTCTTGTTACAGTTTTTGTTTTAAAGTGTATTTTTTCTGATATAAGTATTGGCATCTCACCTTTCTTTTCTTTGCCATTTGCATGGAGTATCTTTTTCCATCCTTTCACTTTCAGTTTGTGAGTGTCTTTAGGTCTGCAGCTTGTCTCTTGTATGCAGTATATATATGGGTCTTTTTTAATATATATATACAATTGGCCCCCCTATGTCTTTTCATTGGAGCATTTAGTTCGTTGATGTTTAAAGTAGCTATTGATACATATGTATTTATTGCATTTTGTTACTTTTTTTCTGAGTGTTTTTCTGAGTTCTTCTCTGATAAATTCTTCTTATCTTGGTTTCTTCCCTTGTGGTCTGATGGCTTTCTTTAACATTATGCTTGATTTATTTCTTCTTACTTATTTGTTTATTTATTATAGGTTTTTGTTTGTGATTACCATGAGGCTTCTATATAATATGTATATAAGAACCTATATTGAGTTGATAGTCTCTTTAGTTAGACGTCTTTGTAAAAGGTCTACTCTTTTACTCCCCTTCTCCAACATTTTATGTTTTAAAAATCATATCTAATCTCTTATTTTGTGTGTGTCTCTCCATTACCCTCTTATCATTGAAACAGGTCATTTTAGTACTTTTGTCTTTTAACCTTCATAATATCTTCATAGGTGGTTCATCTGCTACCTTTACTGTATTTTTGCCTATACAATGGTTTTAACACCTTTTTGTTTTGATAATTTTATTGTCCCTCTTTGTGGACTTCTCTTTCCAAATTGAATAGGTCCCTTCAGCATTTCTTGTAGAATTGGTTTATTGGTGATAAACTCCTTTAATTTTTGCTTGTCTGGGAAACTCTTTATCTCTCCTTCCATTCTGAATGATAACTTTGCTGGATAGAGTATTCTTGGCCATAGATTTTTTCCTTTCAGCACTTTAAATAAGTCATTCCCCTATCTTCTAGCCTGCAGGGTTTTGGCTGAGAAGTCCACTGATAGCTTTATGGGCTTTCTTTTGTATGTCATTTGTTGCCTTTCTCTCATCACTTTTAGGATTCTCTCTTTACCTTTAATTTTGAACATTTTAATTATAGTGCATCTTGGTATGGGCCTCTTTGGGTTTATCTTGTTTGGTGCTCTCTGTGCTCCCTGTACTTGGATGTCTGTTTCCTTCCTTAGGTTAGGAAAGTTTTCAACTATTATTTCTTCAAATATATTCTCTGTCCCTTTGTCTCTCTCTTCTCCTTCTGGGACACCTACAATACAAATGTTAGTACACTTGATATGGTCCCAGAGTTCCCTTAGACTATTCTCATTCTTTTAAAATCTTTTTTTCTTTTATCTGTTCAGCTTGGGTGACTTCCTCTAGTCTTTCATCCAGCCCACTGACCCAGTCTTCTGTGTCATCTACTCTGCTATTGAGTCCCTGTAGTGAATTTTTAATTTCCAGTATTGTATTCTTAATTTCTGATTGGTTCTTTTTTATATTTTCCAGTTCTTTGTTGATGTTCTCACTGTGTTCATCTGGTCTTCTCTCAATATCAGTGAGCATCCTTATGAGTTTTTGTTTGAACTCTTTGTCAGGTAGATTGCTTATTTCTGTTTCATTTAGTTCTTTTTCTGGGTTTTTCTCCTGTTCCCTTGCTTAGAACATATTCCTTTGCCTCCTCATTATGCCTCTTTCTCTGTGCTTGTATGTATGTATTAGGTGAGTCAGCTATGTCTCCTGTTCTTGAAGAAGTGGTTTTATGTAAGAGGCCCATCAGTGTGCTTCCCTCTCTTCACCAGTCCAAATGTTCCAGGAGTGACCCCTGTGTGGGCTGCTTGTGTTCTTCTGCTGCAGCAGGATTGCTCTTACTGCAGGTACTCAGGGAGTCTAGGCTTTCCCTCCCTGGCTGGCCTTTTGTAAATCAGGTTTGGGGAGCCCCAGCTACAAGGTCTAATAGCACACTCCTGTTGCAGTTTTCCCGTTAACTGAGTAGGTATCCAGTGTAGTTGGTTGCTAGGCTCAGGGGCTTACAGTTTGCTGTAGGCCTCAGGCCTGCAAGGCTGTTGTCAGCTCTCTTAGGTAACAGCTGAGTGGGGCTGGCCTCAGACATGGGAGCACCCAATTGTTTCAGGCTTTGGAAGGTGGGGCCAATCAACTTTGTGGCTGTTTGTGAAGCACAGGTCTTCTGCAACTCATAAGCCCCACAGCCCACAGGTCCACACACACTGTAAACACAGCCCTGGCCCATGCACACTTCCTGATCCCCTGGAGCATCCCCAGTCATCCCACTGCAGAGGCCCCCACCTCTCCACAAATACCCCCACAGTTTACCTGGTCCTCACACAGGCCTTGTCTCATAGAAGTGGACAGATTTGTCTGCCTGTAGAGGATCCAGGCACCTGGTCTGTGCAGGCTTAAAAGTTTCCTGAGGGCTTTCTTTTGGGTGGAGCTGGTCCCTAGGGAGGGCTGCCTGCCCTGGCTGACCTGGATTAAATTGGCACTCTACTGGGTGGGGCAGACTCCTGGCTAACAGGCCAGGGCAAGAACTCCAATGGTGTCTGCCAGCATCTATGTCAGCATGACTGTACTATGTCACAACAATGGCTGCCACCAATGTTTCAGTCTCCAGAGAGGTCTCATCTCTCACTGAGATGCACCCAGAGCTTACCAGGTGAGTGTCTTTTCACCAAAAGACTGTGCACCTTTCTTTCTGATGATTTTAAGTTGCTCTCTGAGATGGGTGAATTTGTGCATGGGCTCCTTAAGAGCTGGGTTTTTTCAGCTTTCATCTGATGGCTTTTCTGGGGGTAATCCCTGTTGCAGTTACTAACCAGTGAAGCCAGATAGTATGACACTCGTCTCAGTTATGCTGAGTCTGATGGATGCTTATAGCAGTATTGGCCCTTGCTAAGGTCCCCAATCCTCCAGGGAAGGCTGCCTACTTTAGGGTGGTTCCAACCTGGCTGGCTGTGATGCTCCACCACTTGAGAAGGTGGGTTTTTTTCTCTCCAGAAAGAATCTCTGCCTCAGTCAGGACTGTCCCTTTTTGTGGGGGTTCTTTTTATCCAGTTTCCAGTTCACTCTCTGGGGTAATTTTTCTAAGAATAGTTGTAACCTGGTTGTGCTCTTAGGAGGAGGTGAGTTCAGAATCCGCCTATGCTGCCATCTTGACGAGATCTCTGAGAAGTAACTTTTGAAAAATTAATGATGACTAATTTTTTAATCTTGATGAAACGTCAGATTCATGAAACACAAAAAGTGCCAAGCAGAATTAATAGAATTAATCTACACCTAGACTTGTTGTATTGATATTGCATGACATCATAACTTAAAGAAGATTATAAAAACAACCAGAAAGAAATGGCAGATTACTTGTAAAGAAAAAGTAATAGACTGATAGCATTATTATAGCATTATTCTCTCTTAATAGCAATAATAGAAGCCAAATTATCAATGAATATCTTCAAATTGCTGAGAGAAAATAATTGTCAACCTGGTTTAAAAAGCAAAACTGTAACACAGCAAAGAAACAAAAGTGAACAGAAATGAACACATTTTAAAGTAAACAAAAACTGAGAGACAGTGCTAACTAACAGACGTTTCTGAGTAAACCTAAAAAAGATATAGTTCAAGAAAAAGGAAATTGAATCTAGAAGTGAGATTTGAGGTGCAAAACAGAAGTATAAGCTAAGAAAGAGGTAAGAAGTTGGAAAAATCCAAAGGTTGACTATATTAAATAAAAGTTATTATAGGCTGATACTGAGAGCACACAAACAAAGTAAAACAAAAATCTGGTATTAAAATTCTGGAGAATCTAAGATCATCTTAATAGATTCAGAAAAGCAATTGTTAAAATTTAATTCTCTTCCTGACGACAATTCTCAGGAAACTAAGACCAGATGGGAATTTTGATAATCTAATAAAATGTTAATTTTAATATCTATATTTATTAATATTATACTGAATACAAATACAGGTTTCTGGAGCAGAGCAGATTATTTACTTACAACAAATAATTGCTTCAATTCTTATTATTGCCAATTCTTATCTCTAGGGTGAGATAATGAGAGACTGATGATAAATCCTAGTCATAATGGGGTCTACTCTAGGTGAAGATCCCCAAAATTTAAGGCTGGGCGTTTATATAGGAGAGAGACAGTCATCTCCTTCCCCCTTCTGAAAGGAAGGGAGAAAACCCTTTGCTCCCTGGGCAGGATCCTAGGTCCTTCTTCTTATCGTTTTGAATGTAAATAAATCCCTCAGAAGAAAAAGAAGACCAATGTCTTCAGCTTTACCATTAAGGGATGTCTCCGTGGTGCTGAATCTAAATCTCGACTTCTCAACACATGCATCTGGGATGGTAAATCTCTCCAGATAGTCCCTCATCATCAAATCAATCATAAATTAACTTCTGAGGCTTATTCTTTTAGCTCAAGTCCTAAGTTTCAGTAAAATTTGCTCAGAAAGCCCTAATTGTGCAGAAACATAAAAATATTTTCTATACAGCTGACAAGTTAATCTATCAAAAACTCAGAACAAGAATTACAGTCAGTGGTGAAACTTATAGGCATTCTATGTAAAGTCATGACAAAGAAGAAGATATCTACTCTCATCACTTCTATTCAACATTGTACCCACCAGTAAAGTAAGAAAATAAAAGAAATAAAGCATTTTAAGTTGAGAAAGCAAGAAATTGTTATTATTCACAAAGAAAGTTATCTACATGAAAAACTCAAGAGACTTTTAAAAGCTATTAGAATTTTAAGAGTTCAGCAAAGATGCTGTACAATAATATGAACTTACAAACTCACCTAAATTCTTACATGCCATAAACAATTACAAAGTGTAATTTTATAAAAATAATGACAATATCCCTAGAAATATGAAGCAGACAAAAATAAACCTGATAAAAGACATGCAAGACCTTTATGTAGTAATGTATGACATTTATGGGAAAACTTTTTTAAAGACCTAAATAAACATAGAGGCATAATATAGTCATGAATTTGAAGACTTAGAAACATAAAGATGTCAATCTTCTGAAAATTATTCTATAAATTCAATATAATTCCAATCAAGATATCAACAGGGTTTTAGGGGGCAGCCTGATGGCACAATGGTTAAGATCACACATTCTGCTTTGGTGGCCAAGGGTTCACTAGTTCGGATCCTGGGTGCAGACCTATGCAGTTGTCCCACATATAAAGTAAAGGAAGATGGGTACAGGTGTTAGCTCAGGGCCAGTCTTCCTCAGCAAAAAAAAAAAAGAAAAAGAAAAAGAAAAATATCAACAGAGTGGTAATTCTAAACAGTTTCTGAGATGCACATGGAAGGACAAATGGGAAGAATAATCAAGACAATTTTAAAGAATTAGATGATTGGCACTCACTTCAACAGGTATCAAGAGTTAATACAAAGGGATGATATGTAAGATGTCATTGGTCCATTGATAAACAAGAGAATTCATGTATATATAAAATAGAAGAAGCATTACGAATCAGGGTAGAAATGATATTCTATTTTATAAATGCTGCTGTAATAATTGGTTATACACATATTAAAAAACTGAATCCCTGCCTCAGAACATAAATAAAACTGAATTCCAGACATAATAAACCCCTAAATGTGAAAGCTAAGACTTTCAATAAAAAATGTGAGTGAATATCTTCAGAACCTTAGAACAGGGAAGAATTACTTAAATAAAACCCAAAAAGTATAAACTATTAGGAAAATATGGACAAGTTTAACTACATAAAAATTTAAAACTTATATAGAGCAAAAGATATTTTAAACAAGATCTTTGGACAAGCCACATTTTGGTAGAAATTATTTATAATGCTCACCAAATGTCAACAACCAAGAAAGAATGAGCATTCAGGATTTATAAGAAACTCTAATACGTAATAACACAAAGGAAACCAGCCCAAAGGAAATATAAACAGCCAAAATACAGAAGAAGAAAAAAAAAAGCTTATGAAAAAAATTCAACTTCACTATTAATTAGCAAAATTCAAAACTGAAAGAAATACAATTTAACAAATATCATATTCTCAAAAATTAAAAATTCTGGTTATGGCAAGTATTGTGAGAATGTGGAGTAGCTGGTACTGAGAAGTAAAGTACATGCAATCCAGAATCAGACCGCTCAGGTTCAAATCTTGACTCTGCCACTTACCAGCTGGGTGTCCTTGAACTAGTTACTTGACCTCTCTGTGCCTCTATTATAAATAAAATGAGGATAATAACAGCGCTTGAAAGTGTAAGATGTAACATGTAAAACAGAATGAGTTGATGCTTGTAAAAAAGTTACTACAATGTCTGACACATAATGATCACATAGTAAGGGTTAGCTTGTGAGAGTGTAAACTGATACAACCACATCAGAGAACAATTTGTCAATATTTAGTCAAATTAAAATGCAAAAACTCAAAACACAGCAGTGAACACCTAAGTATAGGCCTTATAAACCTTGTCATCTCTTTGTCATCTTTTCTTGACTTTAACAAGAGGACCTCTGACCTCTCCGGGTTTTTTGACTTTGTAGTCCTCATTGCCATCCTTATGGAGATTTTAAACTAGCCAGTGAATAATCAATATTTACAAGCAATCACCTGAAAACCGACTGAACAATGCTCATGGAGTGATTACAAATGAATCACAGGAAAACAATCTCAGTAAAAGAAGCAGAGAAGGGTCCATGCCTCGTTGTCTGTGGCACATGTCTGAAGAACCCATTTAATTAGTCAGCGTGTGTGGGTTCTGCTCCTGGCTCTGCTGTCTAACTTGTGTAGCCTTAGCAGTCATTTCGCTCCTCTGAGCCTCAGCTGCCTCTTCCATTAAATGACATGATTTCTAAAGTCATTTCCAGCTTAAACATTCAATTATTGGAGGCAGAAGAATGGCCTTCTGATAAAGCCAGTTCTTTTCAATAGAGCCGGGGAAGGAGCTGACATCATTTTCAATATTAACCCCTCAAGAACCTTCCCAGAAGTTCCACAAAATGGTCCAGAAATGCAGGATGATCTCTAAGAGCTTGAGCCTTAACATTATCTCCATTTCCAAGGTGGAAAACAGCCTTCAAAGTTTCAAAGAATCATAATCTTCTCTGGAAATTGGAAAATCCCATTGCTCAGTAAGTATGAAAAAAGGAAGCTGCATTGTGACAAAGAAAAGGAAATTCAAAAGATGACTACCTAGAAGAATATTCCCCAAACACTAGACGTCTAGAAACAGTGCCCACGTGCCTTTCTTTCTTTCACAGTTGTGTGAGAGAGAAGATAATCATGAAGTCACTCTCAGCAGGTTTGAGAACTTCTGTGAGATTTGAGTCCCATGGTTAAAATGGCAGACTCAGAACATAGGCACACAAAACAGTGCAGACTCTGGGCGAGATGTGTTTGCTAGCATCTTGCCCTGATGAAAACTCTTCCCTCCACAAGAAGCTTTCAATTTAGAGCTTAAGCAGAAATGCTAGAGGGAGCTATAAATGAATGGTATTCTCCGGTGGTTGATTTTTAAAACAGGTTGTTTAATTTTTAATATGAATTTCTGTTTATTAAAAGTCAATTAATTAATATAATTTAAGCTATTGAAAATAGTAATGGTTTTACCTTTATCTTTGGGTGGCTACCCGGAGCATTCACTTGTTGACGTATGTGATGCTTGATTCCTGGAGGTGTCTAAAAGTCAAGAAAAAAGCCACCTGGAAAAAAATTGGTGATGTTTGTTTGTGTGTATTACGTTGATTATACTGGCTATTCATTTAGCCCAGTTCTTTCTTTGTATTCTTCAGCTCTTAGCTTTGAAAGCTTTGCTGCGAAAGGAGAAATATGACACGTCTCTGTGAATATTAATCGTAACAGCCTGAAGAGGCCCAAATACTCTGACCTAGGCCATCCCATAGAAACACACAGATAGTCACAACATTGCTATGCAAATATTGTGCTGTGGCACCATATTGTGCTGGTATTTCTCAGGCCAGAAAGGACTTAATGAAATAGAAAATTATAGAACTTCACAAAACAAAAGAATCGTGTCAATGTGCCAAAATTTATTTCCTCATTCTGTCTGCAGGGCCGGGTACAGAGTTGCTCAGGAAATCACTATCCACCTTGGGACATTCTTCCTCCAGAAGGAATGTATGCTCCCTCTCCAATTTTGTCAAGTGAGGGGAAAATAGAAAATTCAGCTGTCATTATGTAGCTGTGTGACAACCTTAGCCCTTTACGCCTCTAATATGGCCTGGCTTTTCTCCATTTCTTTCACATGGAACATGCACGACAGTCGTTCACCTGCTGGCTCCTATCCTCAACTATTGTTCAGTTGTTGTCAAGTAATTGAATATCAATTTCTACATGGATTAAAAAGCAGGTACACTACAGATAATTAAGTAAGCTGATACTCTGTTACTGCAGCGGTTTTCCTGCATGGCACTAAATAAGGTCACTCACAAAAATTCCTTTTTAAGACAATCTAGCTGTGCTCATGCATTCTTGCCCTGAATAAAGACCAGATGTAATACATACATATTTTAAGATTCAACTTTGAGTGCAGCACTGTGCTAGTAAACAAACAGACATGCTCCCTGCCTTCATGAAGCACATGGACTAGTGATCACAAAAATGAAATTTTAGAGAAAGAGGTGTGGGGAGAACCCACCCACCACTGAGCCCAGAGGGACACATGCCCATTTCCCCAAGCACAAGATAGTTTGGGGGTGCATGTATTCCTAATAATGTCCTTTTGTAGGGGTAATGTGGTCTCATTTAAAATCTTTTTGGCAAAGGAGTAACAGTGGATTTTTTTTCAGTAGGGAAAAATTTTTGCATAACACTTCAGTCAAGAAATCAAAGGAACTGACAAGAAATTGTATTTGTAAAAGAGAATAAACAAGAATATATGTTTTATTTAAACAAGAATGCAACATATTTGGCATGAAAAATGAAATTGCTAAGTATCTAAAGGATTTTTCCTAAAAGCAGCTGATTTTTCTTTTTTCTTTGTATCATGAACATCTCTGCTTTCCAAGCGAAAAGATACGAAACAAGAAGAAAATTGATAGAACACATCGCTATGGGAAAGATGACTGTATCTTTCTTTCAGCGCAAAGTAATTTTGGCTCCAGAGAATGCAGAGAATACCAATGACATCTTAATGTGCTCAAACAGAATTGGATAATACGAGCTGCTATATTTTTCTGTCTCCTAAAATTCCTCTCTGTAGGCAATGATAGATGAACAAAGCATTTCTCCCTATTAATTATTTATCTAGAATAACATATTCCTCTTCTGACAAATCTAATTTTTCCTTAGGCCAAAATATAGTCAGAATATATCTTTTCTAAGAAGTATCATTTTAAAACATTGTGAATGAATACATTTTATGCTTTAGACTAGATTAGCCTTTTCAATAAGGAGTAATAATTTATAATTTTAAAATTCTCTTATTTTTTTCCTCTGGAAATGATTTATTTCAAAATGATTTTGCAGAGCTTGTCTTTCTTACTTGACAGAATAAAGATCACAATAAAGTGGTATTTGTCATTCATATAATGTAGCCCAAGAAAGTGAAAATTGAAAAAATCATAACACTGGTACTTGAAATTACAGGGAAAAAGAAACTGACACAACTCCTCTAGAGAAATACTTGTTCCATGCTAAACTACTTTGGTTTGCTACTGTTGATTTAAGGATTAATAAAGAAAAAAACAGCTTTAAAAGTTGTTTGTCTCATTTATTTACTGAGCTCACATATAAAATAGCCTGTCCAACACTGATAGTCTTGTAAAAATTATGATCCCATGAATTCTAACAGTTATGTTTATATTTTTAAATACTTTAAAAATTATTGTTTATAACTACAGTTAAAATATTGTTTTAATGAATTGCAACACACATATACACAGGAGTCTGTTTAAGAAGGTGAAATCCATAGCTTGGGAGAAGGCCCAGAGAAAGACTCATGTACAACATTTTCTGTGTTTAAATTATTGGACTAGTAAGCATTTTACATGATTTATCTCAAGTAATCCTTATAAAAACTGCCAGAGTTACATATCGTTACTATCCCCTTTATAGAGGAGGAAAACAACACTTGGAGAAATTGGTTAAGTTGACCAAATTTGGACGTTAGTAAATGGCAGCGTTGGTTTCTGGATCTCCTTGACTCCAAGTCCCCTGCTTTTAATCCCTTTCTAGACTGTTCTGAGCTGTGTTCCCAGCGGAGTCTCTGCCTCCAGAAGTCATCTGTGCATCTTCTCTCTGCACTTTGTGTAGGATGGAAGGTTGATATTGCAGTTACATAATGGGAAGAAGAAAGTGAGTAGAGCTAGATGGTAGATGAGAAATTTAAATTTCTTTCCATCCAACAGGTAGTTTTACCTTGGAATTCCTTCATCTCTTCTTTCCTCATTAACTTTCCTAAACTATCCCATGCTTTCTCAAACAGAAAAGCTCTCTTACAAATTGCATTGTGTTCCCAAAATAGATCCGTTGAAGTCTTAATCTCCAGTACCTGTGAATGTGACCTTATTGGGAAATAGAGTCTTTGCAGATATAATCAAGTTAAAATAAGGTCGTTAAAGTGGGCTCTAAAACAATATGATTGATGTTTTTATAAGAAGAGGGAAATTTGGATAAAGACACACGGAGAGGAGAATGCCAGGAATACCAGGTAAAGACACGGACACAGAGAAGAAGACCATGTGAAGAGAGAGGCAGAGAATGAAGGTGCTGCCTCAGGCCAAAGATCCAGTGAGGCTACCAGAATCTAGAAGAGACAAGGAAATATCCTCCCCTAGAGGCTTTGGAGGAAGCTTGATTTCACACTTCTAGCCTCCAGAACCATGAGGGAATATATGTCTGTTGTTTCAAACTATCTAGTTTGCGGCAGTGTGTTAGGGCAGCCCTCACAAGCAAATATAAGCCCCAGGGAAGGAAAGGATGGGAATGGTGTGTGCTGTGACATCCCTCTTTCCCCTATTAGTGCTGAACTTACTTTTCACTGGTTAATACAGAGGAGCGTTTGATTGAAATTAACTTTAGCTCTCAGAGCTGAAATATATGATTTATATTATGTATGCATTATATATAATCCAAGTCCAGTTGAAGAAAAATTTAGTTGTATTGAGGAACTGTCATAGTCTGTTCAGGCTGCTATAACAGTATACCATGGACTGCGTGGCTTATAAGTAGCAGAAATTTATTTCTAACAGTTCTGGAGGCTGGGAAGTCCAACATCAAGGTGCCAGCATATTTGGCGTCTGATGAGGTCCTACTTCCTGGTTCATAGGTGGCCGTCTTTTCTCTGTAACCTCACATGGCAGAAGGGGCAAGGGAGCTCTCTGAGGTCACTTTTATAAGGAATCAATTGCATTCATGAAGGTTTTGCCCTCATGACCTAATCACCTCCCAAAAGCCCACCTCCAAATACCATCACGTTCGGGATCATGTTTCATCATATGAATTTGAGAGAGAGGGACACAAATATGCTCTCCATAGCAGGAACTTATTAAGGAGATTCTCTATATCCCTTTAGGTCTGCCTATTATACACAGGTTGACAATTATGCACAAAGAAGGAAGAGAAATCGAGAAATTGCATGGATGCTCACATTATAGTGATGTCATCACTCACTGCTCCCTTCCTCCTGACACTTTCAGGAATTCCAGCCCTGACTCAGCAATGTCAAATTACTTCCTATCAAAAGATTGGGTCACCCTGTCACTAGACATCTAATTGCATCACAGCACTATGATCCAAACTCAAAGCTCTCCAGAAATTCCTGTCCCCTTGAGATCAATTTACCAGAGGCACAGTTAAAGTTAGAAGCAGTCTTTAAGACATCCATACCACCCACCTCAATCACAAATTGCATCACAATCACAAATCAAAGCAAATTCTCCATTCTCTCCTTGCAGTACTCAGAGAGGAGGATAGGAACTGCGAGCTGGCAGAGAAGAGAATGTGTGTAGAAAATTACCTTGCTGATTACTTTATACTTTAAGCTTTTCATATTTTGAGTACATTGTTTTCATTTAGTTCAACATGGCAATATTGTTGTTTCAACTTTGCAAATGAGGTAACTGAGGAATGGGAGAGATAAGTGACTCGCCCAAGGTACCAATATTTGTTAATGCCCGATAGAGGAGCAGGGATCAAGCATTCTGAATCCTACTCTAGTATATTTTTCTGCTATTAAGTCTCATGCATATATCAATTCTTTTTAACTCCTCAAGAAATACAATTTTTCATGGATAACATATATTTTAAAATATTTTATTTTAGTAAGAAAAGGAGGGGGAAACAGCCCTAAACACAACAAAATAAAAAAGGAACTTCCAATCCTTCAACTCAGGGCTCTCCCTCATTGTCCTTGCAGCGTAGTGTAGTGGTAAATAGGACAGGTTTCTTCAAATCTTGTCTCTGTCGCTTCCCAGCTGACAGGACTAGAGCAGGTTGCTGGAGTTCCTGTGGCCCAGGGCTGCTGGGAAGATCAAGTGCTGACATGTATGGAGTGCTTTAGTCAGGCTTGACACATCATGAGCGCTCAGTGAGAGGGCCTGCTGTTGCCCTTCCATCTGCATCCTACACTCAGGTCTGCAAGTGGCCTCAGATGCACAAGAGAAGAGATGGAGGCCCACCCGCAGAGGTGATGTGCTTTCCCAAGGTTGCACTGGAAGTTAGTCACCTTCCCTGGAGTTGAACCTGTCAGGACACCCACTTCCATGTTTGTTTGTTTCCACTTAACCACAAGCTTCTTTAAAACAAAAGATAAATAGGACATATAAAAAAAGTTTGTTGTGAAAGTTAATGCAACATAAAACCATGTTAAGTCACCCCTTCTTTGTCTCAGGTAACCTGAACCTTTTCTCTGTAAACATTATCCACTTTAAAATAATTTTACGCTTTTACTTTTGGCCTTTCTAATGTCATTCCGTGCTAGAAGCATCACCTTTGAAGAAGCCTCATAAAGAATGTCATTTTATTCAGTTTGGGGTTTCCTCTAATGAATATGCACTAGCTTTATAAGAAGCATCTATTTTCATGATAAGAAAGGTTGGATGAGTGAAAAAATATGACATAAACTGATTTACAACATCAATATGCTTTTCTTTAAAGGCCACCAGTTCCAGGCATTAAGCAATACACAACATATTAAGTTCAAACGATTCAGCCTTTGAGTTTTTGAGTTATGTATATACAGTATTCAATGCTTCTGAAATTACAACAATAGATTTAATGCTTCCTTTAAGAATGAGGAGCAGTGCCGGGGTCCAGCCCCAGCTGGAACAGGACCTCCTGAGGGATGGATGGCGTTGGCGAAGGAGGAGGCAGTGAGACAAGGAGTTTGGTGTCCAAGTCTAATTTTATTTTGTGTATGTATGATTTATATAGGGCTCAGGTTATGCAAGGATGATTTCATGAAACAGTCCCAGTACATATTTTTGGCTCGTGTAAGCGGGCTTTTGCAAGGTAGACAATAGTCCTGAGAGCAATTGATTACAAGGTAGACAACAGTCCTAAGAGCAACTGATTGTGTGTAGGCCCGGGGGGAGTCAAGCTTCTGTAATTCTTTACTTCAAGGAGGCTATCCCCAGCGGCCTCCTGACTCAATGGGCCGTGGCAACCACCATCCTCCTAGAGAGATCTGTGGGGGCCACAGATTTCTTTGTTCCCTCTCCACTCCCACCACTTCACCCAACCAAAGGACGGGTCAGAATGCTCTTTCCCTAGAAGGTGTTTTTCCCTAGAACTTTCCCTAGAATATTGCATTGTATCATTCTCATTCCCAGGGCCAGGCTGACTTCCCCTGAAGTAACCCCAGGTGCAGAACAGAGTAAGCAGAAGCAGGAAAGTCAAAAGTACCAGGGAGACTTGTTGCAGGGGCAGGCTGGTATTCCCTTGAGGGTCGCCGTGCGTCCCCTCATCTCTCTCCTGGACCGTGTCACAAGGCAGAGGCTTAATTTGTAGGCTGACGGCTCCAGGCAGAGCAGTCTAGTGGTACTTAGGAAAGATTTAAGTATGAGGATGACTTCCTTTGACTAGCCAACACCTGGAATCCCTCTGCTCAGCTTGTCCCAAGTGGTATGTCCTTGAGTATAGGGGGCAGAAGCCTGGCCCAGCTGCAAGGGGTTCTTCCAAACCTGGGGCACATCAGACACCTTTCCTGTCCTCTGCATCCGTAAAGGAGAACCAGGACCCACTCTAAAATTGTTGACAAGTTATTCTCCAAAAATATTCTGCCTACCACTAAGCACACTAAGATCATCAAATACGCTCGAGGCTAATCCCTTATATGGCCTGTGTGTTGTCCAATAATTTGATATAAGCACAAAATGTCCCAGGAATATTTAATAAACACAATGTATGCATAGTGTCTCAGAACAGTAACATGCTTTAACTGAGAGAGCCTTCCTTAATTTGCTTTATTGTGATAATTAGGAACCAGAAGATAAGATCTTAAGGGTTTCTTTTCCGGTGTGGGGGGGATGTCTGCTAAAAATATACATATTGAAAGAAAAATGTTGAGAATCAGTAGAGAGAGGGGGAAATCATCAGAATTAAGTAATCAGAGCTGTGATCTTTTCTAAGTGATGGTGTTTTCATTTGAAACAGGCACTAATTCATTCAAAAGATGTGTATTGAGAGTCTGCTATGTCCAAGGCACTGAGTTAAGTGCTATATTAGATAAATCATGTCCTTCTATTCAATGAGCTTGTAGTCTGGAAGAGTGCACAAGACATGGCATTGCACACAAAATAGGAACAATGTTGATAAGGATCAGAGGAGGTGATCTTTGAACTTGAATGATAGGTCGGATTTTAACTTGTGAATAATGAAACAAAGAATGATCCAGATGGAAAGATATAAGAAGAAAAAAAACTGACTAAAGTATAAAAACTTGAACAAGTAAGAAAAATAATGTTGATTTACCTAAACAGTAAACGTGAAGGGAAATAGAAGAAAATGGGTTAAAAGGAAGTGGAGACACATCAGGGAGGACCTTAATGTAAGTTTTGATTTTATTTGGAAGATAGTGATGAGGTGCTGAAGTTATTTAAGCAAGGGAGTAATGCAATCAGAGATGTGATACAACATAATTTTCCAAAGATGTATAAGATAATGTATGAGAGACCAACAGAAGTGAAACCATTAGACAGCCTTTGGGATAGTCCAGTGAAGGTGGTGATAAAAAACAAAGAATGAGCTGAAGTGTATTATAGTTCATAAGGACCCGAAAACCAACTATATCTGTGGGATAAAGGGGGATAGGATGGGCAAAAGAAGACAGAGGAGTCAAGGATGACTTTTCCACTTTAAGTCTGGGTGACTGGAAGAATGATGAGACCACAAACAGAAATGGGTAACTCAGGTGCAGTTTTAATAGGACGATGATGGATTCCATGTATTGACTGTAATGCTAAGCAGGAAATCTAGGTGAAGATGTTGAGAAGAGAGTTAGAAATATGGAAATAGAGCGCAATAGATAGGTCGTGATTTGGAAGTTACCTACATAATGGAGATAGAGGAAGAGTTCATAAGAAGGGATTAGATTGCCAAGAAAGAAAATTAAGGAGGAGAAGAGAAGATGCCCAAGGCAGGTCACTGGGGTATTAGTTTTCTAGGACTGTCATAACAAATTATCACAAACTTTGTGATTTAAGACAACAGAAATGTATTCTCTCACAGTCTTGAGGCTAGAAGTCTGAAATGAAGGTCATGGTCCCTCTGAAAGCTGTAGGGAAGAATCCATTCATGTCTCTTTTTAGTTGCTGGTGGTTGCTGGCAATCCTTAGTGTTCCTTGACCTGAGGCAAGATAATTTCAAGTTCTGCTTCAGTTTTCACATGGCCTCCTTCAATGTATAATTCTATGTCTGTGTCCAAATTTCTCTCTTATAAGGATACTAGTCACTAGACTAGGTCTCATCCTAATCCAGTATGATCTCTTCTTAACTTGACGACTCTGCAAAGACCCTACTTTCAAAAAAAGTCACATTCACACACTGGTTATGATCTCCTCCACTTGCAGTATAACACAAAGACATCTCATCACCAACGCCTCATGGGAATGGTTGATTTCAACATTGATTACATCATTTTGATTTTTGCTAATGGTATTGCTTCTCAAACCAAAGTAGAAAACATGCAAAAAACTTCCTAAGGAAAAATTCTACACATAACTTAGTAGTATCTGATTTTTCATAAGTAAAGCATATAAATTAATAAGGGAAATGCCCCCAAATCATCCTTGCTTTGTAAGTAAACCTCATAAAAGTGTACTTATGGAGCTTACCTTTCACTTCACAATTCTGTAAAGAAACTAGAGCAAATGTTATCATTCCCATTTCAGAGGTAAGCTTTGGAGAAGCCTTACCCCAAGTCACAAAGAGAATCAGAGAAGAAGCTGAGGCCCAGGGCTCCTGTCCAGGGTACTGTTACTACAAATTGACTTCTCTTTTATTGTCTTCAAAGTTTCTCTCTATTTCACATTGATCAGCACCTGCTTTTCATGGGGAAAATATTCACTAATATAGCGGAATAAAGAGTATGCTTGATAAATTTAAAGATCTTGATAATAGTAAGTTTATAGCATATTTGAACACACAGGACATATATGAAAGCTTGCACCCCAGGTAGAAGATGCACATTCATTTCATGCACACACAGGACATTTATTAAAAAGTGTGTTCTTGACCACAAAACAAATTCTCAAAAAATACTAAAGAATATATACAATAAAATCCTGTCGTCTGAACAAAATGCAATAAAATTAAAAATAAAAAATAAAGAGATTGCCCTCAAATACAAATCTTTGAGCACGTCTTTGAAAAATTTTTGTGTCAAAGAAATCAGAATGGAAATTAATATTTAGAATTAAATAATAATGATAACATGAACATCAAACCTTGGGGAATGTAGGTAAAGCAGTAAAGGAAAATATCACCTTAAATATTAGAATAACAAAATGACTGGAAAGTGATTAGCTGAGTCAGAATATGAATAAGAGATTAAAGCCAAAATGGTAGAAGGAAGAAAACAATAAAAGTAGACAATCATTCTATTTTCCCATCTAGCCATCTAGGATACTGAGGTAATGTGATAAGAACTGAGTAAGACAACAAGAAACCTAGAGTCCAACAACAAGAAACCTGGAATTTCTTTGCAGGAGCACAGGATTTCTAAGACATCTATTTAAAATACTTTCAGCATAATTTGGAAGAAGAAGAAACCTCAAACATAGAAACCAGACAGCACAATTCAATGCTTTCTCATCGGGATGGTGTTCCACACAGATTTCCCTTAAAAAGCCAATTATAACTGTACCTTCAAAATGTAAAACTGTCTAGAGACAGAAATGTAAAATTAAAGTAACCTTTCAGATCATGTCTAAAATGCAAAATACATCAGAGGAAGTGAAATTTATATTATACTTTTTGTAATTTGGGGGACTTGTGAGGAATTATCAAAATTCTCAATTACTCTACATTTTCTGTTCCAGCAAAGTGACAAAAGACACCAGACCCATGACTTTCTATGTTCAAAACACATCATCCCCTGAGGCAAGCATGGGGCTCATGATCTCCAGTAGGCCATGGGAAAGTCAAAAAGGAAGTAGATTCCAACTCTATCACAAACAGATAGGATAACATCACACCACAATTGCTCAACCACACAAAACCTAGCCAACTCAGGAAATTAGCAAAACATAATAGATGAAGCAGGCAAAATAGCCATCACATCTATTTGCTAAAGGTGATACATTTTAATCTGAGAAGAATTTCTCAGCTCTTTACTTAAACATCTCTATTCCTATTTGACATATTATCCAAACACGTTTTCTCCCATATGCTACCTTATCACTTGATAGACACTTCTAAAATCAATTAATTTATGGTATTTTAATTATCTATTGTGAGTCTGCTCCTCCATTAGACTGCCTACAGAATCAATTAACACATCAGATGTGAAATCTCCATTATGAGTCTGCCCCTCCGGAGGCTAAGTGTGCCAGGAGAATGCTGTCTGACCCTTTGCGCTGCACCATCAGCACTGCGTGCCGCCCATGCCCATAGTAGGCACTCAACCATAGTTTGTTGAAGAAAGAAGAAAGTGAGGGAGGAAAGGAGGAGGGAAGACAGGAGAAACACGAAGCAGTAAATTAGGAAGTGGAAGGCAGTTAGGACTAGAGGAAAATGGCCTAGCAGAACCAAAAGGTATTAATTTATAGCCTTATATTGAGAGCAGTCAGAAAAAAGTAGAGAATGTAAAAACAAGAATGCAAAATTATAGCATTTGAATTGCTTGGGATTTTTATTTGTTTGATTATTTCAGTCTAAGGGAAAATAACTGAACACACTACAACTGTCCTCATCAGAAATCATGCTCAGAATGTGGGAGAAGAATTTCCAATGGAGTGGGATGTGGAAAATTCACATTCAGTTGGGTTCACCTATTTTATCCCCTCCATAAATTAGTCCCCAAAGGCCTTCATATCAGATACATGGGAAGCATTGTTTATAATACAGCCTATTTTCTGACACCTACAGATAACTGATGAAGCTCTATAACAATAAAGTGGAAAGAGGGTCTTTTAAGATTAAAGAGTCCTCAAGAAGAATTGAAGAAATTCGTGGGACATTGGGGATGGACAGGAAAGGGTAATGTTTATATCCATGAATTTATGTGCACCAGCTGCTCTATTTTGTTTCAAATGACCTTTGTGCTTAGAAATAAATAAACTCATGGAATGTATAGAAACCTTATCCTCGTCTAAAAAACTGCTTAAAATGATAAGTAAGTTCATGTGAATGACATTTTGCTCAACAGCACCTGATAATGGATATTGGATATTTATGACCCTGGGACTGTGCAGAGAGCCATGTAGCCAGATCTATCCCGAATGTCTGCTGCTAAATCACCAAACTCAGCTCCATAAACACTTGAGCTGTGAAGATGATGGGAAGCTCCCTGCTCATAATGAGCTTCATGAAGAATTATTTACTAAATGCAAATAGCCAGCCTATGACACCAGACTGTCAGTGGTTTGCATCTCCTAGTTATTATCTTCGTTTTTGGAATGTTTCACTTTTGTGCTCAGGGGGGAGCAATATTTACAGCATAAAATACATTATTTCCTTGTCACTTAAAAAAGGTAGTGTGGAATATGGATTGCTAGACCTGCAGAGAAACATTTATCAGACAAAGATGCTGGATGACAAATATGAGAAAGAACACCTTGTATTACACACCACCCCTTTCACAAGTGATAGCACTCACCTATTGAGAACTCATCACGTCTGGGTCCTGTAAAGGTTAAGTCAGTTGCTTATAGTGGCATAGCTTGTAAATGCCAGAGGCAAGATAATCCAAGTCTGTCTGATAATAAATGTATTTTTCACTATACACTCAACTTTCATTTCAGTTTATCCTTATTACAGCCTTGGAATTAAGCAGAGAAGTCATAGTTATGTTCATTTATTCATCCATCCATTTATTTATTTATTCATTCAACAAATGTTTAGTGAATGCCTACTATGTGCCAGTCATTATACTTTAGTTGAAACAGAGACTGAGATCAAGGGAAGTTAAGTCTCCTAAATAAGATTCTTGTTTTCATTCTTCCTATTGTTTGTATTTTTTCAAAACATTCTATGTTAATTATCTATATTCAATTCAGAGTAAAGTAACTTAATTATTTAGGCATCTGTATTGACAAATAGAAATGGCAAGCAATAGGATATATTGGAGTATATGAAGAAGACATTTGGTGTAAGCCTAATTCAGCCTGACTTTGTTTTTTTTCCAAAAGGGCCTGATGTGGCCATTGAGCATGCATTGTATGTCTGTTTTAAACATTTCCTATGGCAAGAACAAATGGCCTTAAGATAAAGGTGCAACTTCCCCCAACACTGGCATTTCCTTAAGGATAAGTATCTTTCCTTAGGCTAGGAACTGATTGCTGTGCTCACCTGTGACCACCTAGCTCCAGACAACAGACCTGCCAGCCTGCTGTGTCCACCGAGACAGCAGACCTACCTGCTGTGTCCGTCAATCGCTGTGTCGACAGAGCAGTCTCGTGACTATTGTAAAAGGAACATTTCAATCATATGTGAAACATCCTGTTTGGGGGTATATAACCACTCTGTATACCCCACTTCTTTGGTTCCCTTTCTTCCTTCAGGAAGAAAGGCCCCAGGCCGTGGTCCTCACATTTTAGCTCAGAAGAAACTCACCCAAATTTTCATTTATAGATTGGTTACGGATTGTTTTCATGGACAATATTTTTATAGAGTGTGCTAATAGGAGACACACACTTTGTAATTCATCAATCTGAATAATGGCAGGTCTCAGTAATTAGGAGCAGTAGACTGAGGCTGCATACAAATGGTGCTTCCAATCTTACTATATACAACATGAGATTGAATATGGTTTGTGAATTTACAAAGAATATACCTTGGTGACAGTAACACCTGAAACATAAAAGCTACTTGCCCTGGCATAACTTTCCAGTGGATAGGCTGTTACTTGATTTCCTCTAAATACCTCTCTCTCTCAGGAAACTGTTTAATGTCACAAATCGAAGGAGTGTAACAAGGAATCAAAAGCATCTACTGATTGTTCAGCCCTGTCCAAGGTGCTCTACAGTACAAAACAAGTATTAAGCCAGTTCCAGATGACAAGGAGTTTCACACAGTAGTGACCTGAATTATGGATGACCAAGGTCAGTGTTCTTAGAGGACACTCCTCATTGAATCCTCTTAGCTGCACCTAGGAAGAATGAGGGGAAGAAACAATGCAGGTGGCCAGCAGAACATCAGCAACAACCAAAGTGCTAACTAGGGGCTCACGGAAGGCAGGGCTGTTGAAGTTGCAGAGTATTAAGTCAGAGAATAGGTAGAGATTGAGTAAACCCAGAGGAAAAACTAGACATTTTTAATTTGAAGAGATAAAATTTGCTACCTGAGATGGTGTCAACACCCAAGCCACAGCTAGGTACCCTGGGAGAGATGAATTACAACGTTAATTTCCTGAGGAATGAACTTCGGTTTGCATATTCTTAACACTGCTCACCTTTTGAAGTTTTTGAGAACCCATAATTCCTTCTTTCCACCTTATTTATGCTAATGTGGCATTTCATGATTATTACAATTATTTTTCTGGAAACAGAGACTATAGCTTCTGACACTTCATTTAGATACTGTTTCTTTGTTAGAGTACAAATACACCATTTTTGTTTAAAGTATTCAAACTGCATCAATATATATTAAAATAGGTGCAACCAAGGGGTTTTCAAGCAATCTCAAAGTGTTTATGATCATACCTCTATTCATAAGACATTTCTTTAGAAACTTTACATTTGAGATTTAAAAGAAAAATTAATAAATGTAGGTGAAAGACAGCAAGTGTACAATGGAGTAGGTGGTGAACCTGAAGTGGAAAGTCTGGAATTTAAATTTTAGTTTCATCACAAAACATTGATACCACATTGAGCAAGCCCCTTCATTATAAGGAATATGTTTCTTCAGCCCAAAACTGGAAATGTAACAAAAGTGTCCTTAAGTGTCGCTTGTGTGTGAGTGCAATTGTTCTGCATTGACTCTAATTATTACAATTTCTTTAGCTTTATCTCTGTTTTCTTTTTTTTTTTTTTTTGAGTAAGATTAGCCCTGAGCTAACTACTACCAGTCCTCCTCTTTTTGCTGAGGAAGGCTGGCCCTGAGCTAACATCTGTGCCCATATTCCTCTACTTTATATGTGGGACGCCTACCACAACATGGCGCCAAGCAGTGCCATGTCCACACCCGGGATCCCAACCGGCAAACCCCGGGCCGCCGAGAAGCGGAACATGCACGCTTAACCGCTGCACCACGGAGCCGGCCCTACCTCCGTTTTCTTACAAGACCTCATCAAAATCTTATCCACCTATTTCTGGAAGCCCTATGGGTGTGTCTCGAGGTCAAGAGCATGTCTGTTAACTATGGTATACGTAGGGGCATCCTGCTCTGTCACCCCTGCTCCCTGAGGCCTCCCTGGTTTCACTGCTTCTGGGGCCCACAGTGAAACCCTGAGGTCCATTCCGAAGATTCTTCCTCCTAACATTTCAAACTACTGCCTCTCAGGCTGTCACAGTATCCAGATTATCACGTGCCAGCATATCATTCCCTGGAACTGAGTTGTCAGGGCGTCAGTGCCTCAGGGCATTTTAAGTAGAATTGAGAAGAATGCCTTTTCACCCAACTGCTACTTTTCTGGATAATGCAGTATAATTTCATGTCACACAGAGTCCAACAAGAAATCACTCCTTCAGCTTCTCCCCTAATCCCTTTCTCCACAGGGTCAGACATGAGTCCTTGGAACTGGCCTACCCAGAGGTTGCCACCCTGCCTTCTCCACTGCCTTCTCTCTAACCTTGATGTGTAAGGACTGTGTAGGGGAGGAAGACATTTCCTCTACCTGCTGTGGGTTCTTCTGACCAGAGAACGAATTAAACTCACATGAGACAGAGTAACAGGAGAAAATTAAACAAAGCTTTATAACATGTATACATGGGAGAGGCTCAGGCAAGCTGAGCAACTCGCCAAAAGGGCTGAAGCCACCACCTTAAATATGATCCTCAGCTAAAGACGAAGGAGGATGTTGGGGGTGGGGGAGTCAGTCACAGGAGGCTATCAGATTATGCAGATTTGAGTCCTTGTCTTCCACATGGATTTATCAAGAATTTCTAGAGACAAGGTCATACCCCCCTTCTTCCTGGTACAGAGAGGAAGACATCTTTACAGATGGAGATTTCCTTAACAATGTAAATGTCTCTTAACAAAGGGTAAGTAAATTGTACTCCTCAGAGTTCCTTTCCCGTCTGTAGTTTATTAAAAGTAACCAGCCCCAAATAATCCTCATGCCAAAGAGACATATCTTCTAAGGTGCCCTTAGAAATGAGCAGGCCTGGGGTCTAAGCCACTTGCAGCGACTGCCACTCTTCAGTCTTCTCGGTCTTAGGGAGCCCCGTAATCACTCCTTTTGCCTCTGCTGGTCCTCCCTTCTCCTTTCCCTTGGTAACAACATTATAACTACCTTCTTCCTGTCTCAGATGATCCAAGTTTACCTACTTGAAGTGCACAGACCAGAAGACACAGAAGCAGTCAGTTGGTTAAACACAGACATGTCTGTTTGATCCACAAAGTAATTTATAAAATTTGAGCCAATGTTAAAAATTAGAAGATTTTACACTTAGAATTATTTATTTGTGACTTCTATTAATAAATTGAAAGATCTGAAAGGTTCTGCATGTGAAGAGTGAGCAGTATCTGAATAGCACTTTAGAGGAGGCACATGCCCTCCAGTTTTCCACAGTCCTCACCACTCCCTACTGTCCCACATTCAGCTCTCTTCATTCATTTATGTTGCCTGGTTGGCCACTGTAATCATTAGATTTTGCAACACCTGGTCTGGACCTTAGCAGTGAAGACTGGATGACAAAGTTGTCTTTAATAGTCTTGCTATATCTTGTAATTTTCAACTTTAAAACAAAAACGACTTTTAATGTTCCTCTGGGGCAAGAGCACTCAGAAATTCATGCTTGGAAAACATGAGCCTTAGCTGTCCCATCCTCTACATGAGGAGGTGGGAAATTACCTTTTCATTCCTTGGCTACTGAGTCCATAGCATCATATTTTGTATACCAAATTGCTAAATATGACTCTACCACATGTGCATTTCTTTCACTCCTTTAATAAACATTTTCATGTCCTCCTCTAATATCAATATACCCTCCTCTAACATACACAATTCCTGCATGTGAACCAACTCGTGCAAAACGCATGCCTGCCCACCTATCCTCAACCTGTACCTGTCTTGGCCTGACCCCAGCAGTTCGTGCTTGGCTCCAGCAACAACAATGATGCCTACTTCTCAGAGATGTTGTATGAATTAGGTGAAATCATGTGTCTTAGGTGTTCTTTGGTTTTGCCTTTGCCGTTGCCTAAACTCCCCATTGCTTACCCCCATTTCAATTGCTACAGCCCATCTGTTCAGATTTTTCAGTATAATAAATTATCTGAAAAACCAGATGGATAATTAAGGCTGAAGAAGAGAATAGGGGCTACTAAGCAGCCCCTGGACACAACCCCAAAACTCTGTCCTTGGAAAACTGGAGGAGGAAAGAGTATGCATTTGCTGGCTATAAGTTATTCCTTCGGAAATCTGAAAAGGATTCAAACTGAAAAGGATTTCAAGTCACATGCCGAAGTTTTGAGGGCATTACCTAGCAGAGCTCAAAGAAGCTTGCAACGAACTTTAATCTTTGCTGACTGACATCAACAAAGATATAACACACCTCTTCAGATTGTATAATGATGAGAAAACAAGTGGGAGTTGTCAAAGAAGTAGCACCTGACTTCTTGTTATGGAAGAAATTAATCAACCTGACTGTATCTCAGAAAAAGAAAAGTGAAAAGGTAAGCCTGTATCTAACTCCCTGTAAACTTCCCCCAAAAGTTAACAAATTAAATACAGAGCATTTCAATTTACTAGAAATCAAATCATGGTAAACAACAATTATAAATTTATCAGTATCAGTTCTATACCAACCCCTTCTCTGTGGTTTTATATGAAGAAATGCCACTTCCTCTTTTCAAAGCTAATTTTCTCATCTCTATCCTTGATCCTACTTTTTTAATTTCACCATTAGAGTCATTCCATCAATATTTCTTTCTCTTTCTGCCTATTCCCTCTCTCTCTCTTTCAATCTGTGTATGTGTGTATGTGTGTGTGTCTTAGCTTCTCCACGTAAACCAGTTAAAACTCTCTCCTAAATTATAAATAAATAAACATACACATAAATACATTATGTCTGCTCTGACAGACACTTCCATATCTATCTATATCACTTCATCACTCTTCCCATTTCAGCCAGGTCCCTTGGAAAAACAGTTTACTTACGACATCCAGCTCCTCATTTCCTATTTGTTAAACCAGCACACACACTACTCTTGTCAAGGACATTAATTCATTTTACTCCTTTATTGCAAATTAATGTGGCCTCAATTTGGTTCTTATTCTACTTAACATCTTCACATAAATGAAAATTTCCTCTTTGAAGCTCTATCTTCTCTTTGAGTACAATGGCAACTGCATTATTCTCCTACCTCTGTTTAAATTTTTCTCAGTCTTCATTGTAGATTCTTTTCCTTTATCTTCCCCCATAAATGCTGGTGATATGCAATGTTCTGTCCTATGCTAACTTTTCACTTTAATAATCTCCATAGGCAATCTCATCCAAGCTCGGAGACTTAATTATTACCTCCACCCTGGTAACCTTCAAATCTATACATTTCTCCACCACAAATCTCTTTCCTGATAATCAGAACTAATATTCAACTACCCATTAGACATCATCCTTAAGACACATCAGCTCAGTATAGGCAGAACTAAGCCTAAATCTGCTTTTGCTCTTGTGATCCTTAAGCTGGATATTGATACTATCATTTAACAACAGTCACCTAAGCAAGGAAGCCAGATGTCATCCTAGATTCCCCTCTCTCCTTTATATCATGTTGATCATTAAGTTTTTCCAATTCTATTTCCCCCAAAAATGTGTTACATTAGGCCCTCATGATTGCTTGGTTAGACTGTGGAACCACTTCTTAAGAGATCCTCCTGGCTTTGTTCTTTCCCTTTTCCCATCCATTCTCCACACCAATACCAAAGGTTGTTCCATCATGTTACCTCCATACTCAAAACCTTATAATTTCTTTAAGGTTAAAGACTGCAGCAGAGTTGCTTTGGTCCTCTATGATCTGCCTTCTGGTTACCTGTCCAATCCCATTATCTGTCTTGTCTTTACTGACAACTTGGAGCATGTAAAGTTTGTGACATACCCTTTTACTGCATGGCTTCATGTCTTTGCCCATGCTCTCTTTGACCATTATCTATCACCACTGCCCTTTTCTACACAGAAAAATCCTACTCTTTTTTCTCTCTTCTTGGATGTTCTCTCTGACCTCCTCCCCTCTCTCCAACTTTACCGCCAGAAGATTGAGCGTTCTCTCTTTGGTGCTCCATTCTGGATCCAAGCCCCATTGGACCACCAATTCCATTGAATCTGCAAATTATGTATCTGAGTGTCTGTCTCCTTGGTAAAGCTAAGACCCTTCAGAGGGAAGCATTATGTTTTGTCTTTGTATCTCCAATGCCTCACATAGTGACTGATATCTAGCAAGAGGTTAATAAATGTTTGAGGAATAGATGGATAATTTTAATTTACAAATACTCAATAAGAGCTTAAGAAAATGCTTTGAGTTGGAGAAATAAGAACGAATTAGCACTCTGAAGGACTTACAGTCTAGATATAGTAGTCCCCCCTTACACACAGGGGATACGTTCCAAGACTCCCAGTGGATTCCTGAAACTGTGGTTAGTACTGAGCCCTATATGCACTATGCTTTTTCCTATACATACAAATCTGTGACAAAGTTTAATTTACATACTGGGCACAGTAAGAGATTGACAACAATAACTAATAATTAAATCAGACAGTTATAACAATATGCTGTAATAAAAGTTACAGTAGATCTTAGCAACCTAAGCATATGATTTTCTTCTTTCTTTATTAAGTGAAGAACATTCCCCTTTTCACTTAAAGGAAGCACTTTAATGGCTTCTCTTTGGCATATTTGAATTACTAGCATCACTGCTCTTGCACTTTGGGGCCATCATTAAGTAAAATAAGTGTTATTTGAACACAAGCACGGAGATACCATTACAATCGATCTAATAACTGAAATGGGTACTAAGTGACTAACAGGCAGGTAGCATATACAGTGTGGATATCATGGACAAAGGAATGATTCACATCCCAGAAGTGAGGGAGCAGGACAGCATGAGATTCCATCATGCTACTCAGAATGTCACACAATTTAAAACCTATGAATTGTTTATTTCTGAAAGTTTCCATTGAATAGTTTTGGACTGTGGTTGACTGTGGGTAACTGAAACTGTGAAAAGCAAAACCTTGGATAAGACAAGACTACTGTATAAGTGTAAATCAGGAGAGTTACACAAAAGAAAAAAACAGTAGAAATTGTTGGATATATTGTCACTGGTATGACTTGACAGTGAATTGGAATGTGTGCTATTGTGATTGTTTGTTATTACAAAAATCCAGATTTGTGTAGCAGATAAAATAGCGAATGATTATTTGCTTTTCACAAAGATTATTTTGTTAGTGGATTTACCATAAGATCTTGAAGCTACCACACTCCATAAAATAATGTGAGTTACAGCAAGTCTCTTACATGTAGATTGCATAAAGTGAGTGTACCTAATCTCCCTGATGTTTTATTACATCATCCGTAGGACATTCAGATTAATGCTCAAATAACTTCTCAAAGGCTCTGAAAGCAAAATCGGGTCAGGAGAAAATCAAAGGGCATAAGCAAGAGGTCATATAAGAAATTAGTTTCCAGGATTTAAGGGCTGGCATGCTGAAAAGACAAAACCAGCCTCCATATCACTTTGAAGCTCCCCCTTCACAAAGCTTCCAGAAGTGTGCACTATCGTAATTATATTAGATTTCAAGCACATTTCAATTATCAAATTAGTATTCACTAAAATGATACAATTGTGGCTGAAATATATATGATACTTGCCATCACAAAGAGCAGTTCCAGTAAATTAGAATATGTGCTGTAATAGAGGAGGTGTAGGGTACTACGAAAGCACATGGGAGAAGCATTTAACCTATTTGGAGGGAAGTTATAGGAGATTTTCCAGGAAGAAATGATGCCCTAAACTGAGACTTGGGGAGTTCATTCATTCATTCAACTACATTCACTGACTCATTACTATGTGGCAGGTAGTTGTAGAAAAATGGACAGTCTTTGCTCTCATGAATCTTACATTCTTGTGGAGAAAAGACAAAAGATACGTAAACACATGACATTAAGAAAATCAAAGTGTAGTAAGAGAAATGACGAGTTTCTCTTTTTAGAAAGGATGACTAAAGGAAGTCCATGCTGCTGTAATGACATTTGACAAGAAAACAGAATGATAAATGGAAGAAAGCCATGCATCTGTCTTAGGGTAGCAAGGAGTACTCCAGGCACAGGAAACTGCAGGAGGGCAGGCCTGGAGAAAAGACTTCACGGTCTTTTCAAGGATCTAAAACTATGGCTGGAATGTACACTTCAGGGGCAGAGGCAGTGAGAAAAACATGGAGAAATGTATGGATATTCCTTGTCTAGCTAGTAACCATTCCCCGACTCTCACCTTCTGAGTACAGAGATTTTCCCTTAAAAACCTATCCTTTCCCATTTTGTGACAATTGTGAGTTGTGATGGAATCAGCATTACAGGGGGACCTAGATTGTCCTATGACAATCAGAAGAACGTAACTGCCCTGCCCAAAGTGATCTGTCAAGGTTGGTCCTTTCAGAACAAATCTTGGGGCCTTTTTTTATGGTTTCAGGAATCAACGTCCTCTCAACCCCTATATATGAATGAGAAAGAAGGTCATCATGTTTTCTTCTAACTGCCATCTTGCAACCATCAAAGAACTCAGCTGAAGATGAGGCAGGTACCCAGGGGAATCCCAGAACAGCAGGACTGAATTCTGACAGAATCTCCAGATCTCCAGATTTTATGCTAATGGGAGTAAATGAATCTCAGTATCATTTAAGTCACTGTGAGCTGAAGTTTCTGATATTTGTAATTAAAAACATTCTAAATGAAAAAAAAAATCAAGAAACAGATCATGAAGCACCCTTGAAACATGTTATGACATTTGGACATAAACTTATAGGGACCAGGAAGCCACTGAAAAGTCTTACAACACAGAGAAGTAGCACGATTGTTGATGCTAATAAACTTTGACTTGTATCAAAAGGAAAATGAAAAAGAATGAATTTAGCAGTTTGGTTTAGTGTGCTATAGTCACTCCCGAAAAGAACTCTGTAAGTGAATATGTAACAGGTTTGTCCCTGCATCCGTAATAAGCTTTCACCAACAACTCTACTTCCTAAACAGTATTTATAAACATTAGCATAAGATTTGTTGCCAAATCTTTCTCCTTACTTGTCAACAGCACCAATTCAGAATCTAAATAGCAATTTCCAGGAAGTTCTTATGGGAAAATCCCTTGATAAGCTGTGTCCACATTTTAGAGTCAAGAGAGCCCTAAGGGACTAAGAACAATTTGATCCTATTGCCCAGGTGGTTTGATTATGAAAAAGACCCTATTGTTGTCATCCTTGATGCATTTCTTTCCCTTGCTCCCCAACAGTTTGGTTTATGCTACTTCCAAAGTGTATTTTTAATCCATCCCCTTACCATGGTTTCCACTGTCACCTCCTTAAGAAAAATTACCATCAGAACCACATGGACTATTGAAAAAATGTCATAACTCTATCTCACATCTACTCCTACCCCTATCAGCAGCCAGCATTTGGAACCATAAATCTGATCCTAGTTTTCTCCTACTTAAAACTCTCCAATGGCCTCCTAGTGAGCTAAGATCAAAATCAAAATTCTTAATATGACCCAGAGGAATCTATATAATCTATTCCTTCCTATGCTCCAGCTTCGGATCAACCAGCACTCTTTTCAGTGCTCACCATGCATGCATTCCTGAACTGTCTGTCCCACAGACAGTCTTGTCTCTTCTAAAGACTTTGCATTAGTTTCCTCCACTAGGATGCTCTTCTGCCCACTCCGCACGTAGATAATAAATTTTCTAGATACAGGTCAAATGCAACTTTACCAAGGAGACTTTCTCTAAGCCCTTGGACTATATTAAGTCCATATACACCTGCTTTCTTAGCTCCAGATACTTTACCTTCATGCACTTTTCACAGTAGTTAATTATATATTTATATGAGTAATTATAAATTAATGTCTACCACCCTGGCCTGGCTATAAACTCTGTGAAGGCAGGGACCACAGTTGTCAGGTTCATCATTTAATCCCAGAACTTAGTATAGGGCCTGACACATAGTAAGCATTCAATATGAATGAATCAACATGCAATAAAATACCATGACCCGTGGTAACAAAAATTCAGCCATGCCTCTTTGGCTGTTGTTTCCTTGCCATCCACAAGGTCGTAAACTGAATTTAAAAATGCTCAGCTGAGCATACTGTTCATGAGTCATGTGATTATAAAGCAAGCCACTTACCTCTCTGACTCTTAATTTATTCATCTTTACTCAGTTTCCTCATCTACAATCCTAGATATCAGATTTTTTTAACTCCTGTGAATTTTAGAAGTCCTTTTAAAATGAATACATTTTTGCCCTTATTTTAATCAACCAAAGGAAAAATTACTTGCTTTTATTTGGTACCAAGTTAATGGCTGAACATCGTGAAACCTATTCAACAAAAGCCATTTCCTTCTTTTCCTTACTTTTTATTCTTTCTGGTATTTTTCTTAAGCAAAAGATTAGCTCAAAATGCATATACATTGGAATAAGTCTGTGTTACCATGGCAATAACCAGAAATAAAAGCAATGTGAAAAATGTGGTACAGCCTTTCGATTAGAATAAGGAATGAGATCTAAGGAGAATTATCTTCAAAATTAAAAACCTTCCCAAAGTAGAATCCAATTTCTACTACAATATTTTTGTACATAGTCTACCTTTCTCATCCTTACTTTTGACAATATAGAACTTCAGTAAAGAAAGAATCAGAAATCATACAAAATTGTGTTTATATATGAAATATCAACAAAGTATGCTCTGTGGGTGCTCTTTTCCTGCTCAGAATGGGATGGGAGAGTCTCAACCAGGAAGAGGCATTTCCTCTTACAATTTACTGATACTCTCTGTTCCAGGAAAATGGAGGCTGGGCACCAGCAGCAGCTGCTGAAGCCATGCTCAAAGCAAGACTGAGTTGAATATGTTTTCAGTCTATCCCCTCCTAGTGACAGAGCGGGGCCCATATAAACCCATAGTGCAAAGTCCTAGCTGTACTGCGTCTTGATCATACGTTAAACACTGTGCCAAGAATAGTGCTTACCATGATAATGAAGATATGGCACTGTCCTCAAGGAGCACACTTGTAGGAAAGACATTCATGACACAACGTGGGACAGAAAAGAGCAGGGATATGCACAAAGTGCTAGTGCAGCACAGAAGAAGGAGCAAGGTAAGAAGGCCATGGAATGCTTCATTAGAATCTTGAAGCACAAGTAAGATTCATCTAGAAAAGAAGAGGTGGGTGCAGGGGTAATATTCAAAATGTGTAGCAGCAGGTACAGCCCAGACTTGACCAATTAGGACTTAGCTCTGGAGTAGGGTCTTGGAAATCACCTCTACCCCTGCTATGCCAGGTGTTTGAGTTGTTATACATGGGGTGAGGGGACAGGAAAGAATCTTAGGGAAAAGAGAGATAGTGATAATTTATAGACCAAATGAGAGCATTTTGATATCTTGACCAGCATGGCCATTCTAGCGTGTATTCACTAAATATTTGTCCCAAGTAGGGGAGAACCTTGTAGGCAGAGAAAACCATCTGCATGGACCCGGGAGAGTCGCAAGCTGCTTCAAATTTAAACCCTACAGCACTAAATGCAAAGGGGAGGATGCTGATAAAATAGGCAGAAGCCACTCCCTGAAGAATCCTTTTCTCCAGACTAAGGTGATTGAACTTTTTCAGTGTGAAGGTAAGATGTAGAAGACTTTTATGTAGGGTCGTGACACGATTAGATTTGCATTTTGGAAAGATCACTCTGGCCTTAGAATGAGGCTTAAATTAGCAAGGGGATATGACTGAGAGCAAGGAGATGCAGTAAAGAAATGATTGAAGACGTCTGTTTCCAGCAGCCTGGTAAACTAGTCTCTGAAAGCCCCTCCTGCTCCAATACAACTAGAAACTGGGTAAACAATAGCATTTATATTTTTAATACATCATTGGATCACGAGTTAAAAAGCGAAATTGTCAGAAATAAATTAAAAAAGAAAAAACAGCAAACTAAATGGAGTCAAGAACAGGGAGCTCTCTGGAAGCATTAGCTGATACCTGCTCTGGGATCTAGGGGCTAATCCGAGGCCCAGCCCGACTCCCAGAGTTGAGTTTGAGACATGCGTTAAGTGGGGGAGGGGTGCACTGAAATACCTCAGTATGGCGGACATGCCTATTTATCCTGATAATCTATCAAGTTTTCCTTATAGATTTTGAGGCTATATTATTTAAAATTATACACGTTTAGTATTGTTATGTCTTCCGGTTGAGTTGAATCCTTCATAATTATGCAGCAATTTTCTTTAATGTTTAATTCTTTAAAGTCTATTTTGTCTAATATTACTAGAGCAACTGAATCTTTCTTTGGATCTTTCTTTCTAGTATTTGTCTGTCATACTTTTTCTTCCTTTTGCATCCAACTTTTCTGAGCCTTTATGTTTATGCATGTTTCTTAATTAGAACATAGCTAATTATTTTTCAAAACAATCTGAGAATCTCTCTATTTAAAGTAGTGAGTTTAATATCTTTACGTTTACTGTAGTGAGTGATCTATTTGGTGATGTTTCTACTATCTTAAAGAGCACTTTCTATTTTCCCTATTATTTATATTTCCTTTCCCTCTTTTCTTGGCTTTGTTGGATTAATTGAAATATGTCTCTGTTTGATTTTGTATTTCAATTTTTTCCTTTACTCATTTGGCAGTTACATAGTCTATTTCTATTATTTTAGTGGTTGTCATGCATAGTTAATGAAGTCTGAAGGTAATCAATATCTTACTCTCTCAAACAATACAAGGACATTGGAACATAAAATTGTAATCACCCTCCAATGATTTTGTATGGGAGGAAGACATTTCTTCTACTCGCTTTGGGTCCTTCTGGCTGGAAAATGAATTAAATTGACATGAGACAGAATAACAGGAGAAAATTAAACAAAGCTTTATAACATGTATACATGGAAGAGGCTCAGGCAAACTGAGCAACTCAGCCAACTGGCCGAGGCTACCTGTTTAAGTATCTTCAGCTACAGACAAGGAGGACTTTGTGGAGTAGTGGTTTGGGTCTTCAAAGGGGAGGAAGGCAACCCACATGGAAATGGAGAAGCAAATGTTTGGTAAATAGAACTTTGATAAGAGTGAGCTTAGCAAGGATCCTTCCAGTCTACGGAACTCAAAGTTATCTATGGTGATGGCCTGTCCTAGAGACAGGCCTTTACTTTAAATTTCTGTTAGGCAATTAGGGGGGAAAGGTGGAATGCTCTTGCTGAGTCTGAACCTTTATTGTCTTCAGCTTGAAATAGTCCACATACCAGAGTGGCGCATCTTGGGGCAGCCTCCCTGAACCACATCAATTTACATGGTACTGTTGCCTAGTATTTTTCCTGATTTTTAATCCTTCAAATTATACTTATTATTATTATCATTATTATTTTTCACACAATGTTTGTTTAAATTTACCTAGAAATTTACTAATGTTATTGCTCATTATTCTTATTTGTATTTCAGAAACCCTTCTGAGATCATTTTCCTTATTCCTAAAATACATTTTCTTAGAATTTTCTTAGTTAAGTTTTCTGATAATAAATGTTTTCAGCTTTTTTTGATTATCTCATTTGATTGGATTTGAAGACAGTGACAATCCAGTTACCAACAGATAACAGGATACACGCAATCTAAGCCCTAAAGTGGCAGAACAGTTTTTAACATTACAACCTGTGGTCCTGTGAATTAAATGTGTGCTTAAACAAGGCATTGAATAGACAATTACCCTGTAATACATAAATGCTGTGGGGCAAGAGGGCTGCTTCACCCTGCACTGAGAGCCAAGAAAATAGCAAATGTAAGGTTTAGAATTCTTGTTTCAAGACATGGTCATGATTACCTTTAAAAAGCCTCTTATTTCTTTCAGTTACAGGTCTGATGTAATTTGAGAATTAGAGGAGTTGAATCTGGAGTTGCCTAACTACAATGTAAGTAGAAGCCACTGCCTTGCTAGGTGTCTTATGGGAAAAGTGGGACAGTTGTTGTGGAAGAGTGGGACCCTGTGATTTGGGTCAATATAGATGAATCTTAATACCCTGACACCCCAAAATCAATGAATCCCCCTTTGTCAGCAGAAACAACCCCTTCTCCCTTGTGTGAGTAGTATGATCTGGTCTTGCTTGAAAACTCTATGATGACCTCGCCTGAAATAATTATCTTGCCTGCGGATGTCAACTGTCCTTATGCCTAAAAACTACCACCCTTTATTTTCTCCAGTCCTTGTAGAGAAGGAAGAAATTTTCCTCTACTCTTCTGGGTTCTTCTGGCTAGTCTAAATATTAAATTGACATGAGACAGATTAACAGGAGAAAATCAAAGTGTAATAACGTGTACCTATGGGAGATACCCAGGAAAATCGAATAACTCACCAAAATGGCCGAAGCTACCACTTAAATACTATCTTCAGCTAAAGACAAAAAAGGATGTTCGGAGTAGTGGTTTGTGGCTTGACAGGGGAGGACAGCAATTCACATGGAGATGGAAATGCAAATGTTTGGTAAATAAATGTTTGTCATGCCCTGCAGGGACAATGGGACATGGAGAGGACTCTGATCTCTAGGCCCTGCGGAGTCTCCCCCACCACACTTAGCCCATATTCTTTGTAGATATCTCTGGTGATAGCTCTGCTCCTATTACAGGACTTTATCTAAATTCTTTTAGTAAGTTAAGGGAGAGGCAACAAGAAAAACTTTCTGAGTCTTTTGTTTCTTGAAAATAATCAGCCTAAAATAATCCTCATGTTAAAAAGACGCATTTGAGGGTAGCAAATTTTGTTCCCCTCCATCTTACATCCAGAGTCAGATCAAGACATGCCCCAGAGGAACAAGTACAGAGTCTCTCCTATAAGGAGAAGACTTACACAACAAAGAATTGTAAAATGTTGCTAATTTATATCAGCAGAAACTTAAGAAATGTGTGGGGATAGAACCTGAGGATATTAGACAAAGGAGGAAGGACTATAATTTTACATTGGGCAGAGTTTATCAGTATGAATTTACTTTGCACAGATTCTGGGTTTAATGTGTTTGCTCAAGCAAATGGAAATGATTTTATAATATTTGATGGATTTTTAAATTTATTTTTATTTCTAGGAAACATATACAACATTTGGCGGTACTGCTCTGACACATTTACCAAATAACCCATGAACTCTCAATGGTGTCAAAGAAAAATTGCACTGGATGGAATTAAACAGGTAAGGAAGAATTTATTCAAGGCTGTTGCAATAGGATAGAAAGACTGAACTCAACTCTTGGTCAGTGGGCCCTGAACAAGAAGAGCTCTCTTGCTGTTTCAGGCTGCAGGAAGCAACCCCACCACTGGGGACTCAGGAGCCTGCAGACATGATGGGGCTTCAAGAATCTGCAGCAGATCCAAAAGCTATAGAGAGCAGGCATCACTAGAAGAATCTCAGTACAGTGTCCTAAGATTTTTGTGGCAAAGTTATGCCGTTATTGGCAAATTACTCTTCTTCTGAGAAACAGCTCCTGACTTGGTATCAGGTTTTGGCGGAGTCAGAATGTTAACCACAGGCTCAGAAATGAGCATGCAGGGGCCAGCCCAGTGGTACAGCAGTTAAGCTCGCGTGTTCCTCTTCAGTGCCCTGGAGTTCACGGGTTCACATCCTGAGTGCCGACCTATGCACTGTTTGTCAAGCCAGGCTGTGGCAGGTGTCCCACGTATAAAACGTAGACGAAGATGGGCGTGGATGTTAGCTCAGCAAAAAACAGGAGAATTGGCAGCAAATGTTAGCTCAGGGCTAATCTTCCTCAAAAAATTAATTAAAAAATTAATTTCAAAAAAATGAACATGCATCCTGAGTTCTTCCTCTTGAACTGAGTATCAACTGATCACAAAGCCATAAAATCAAGCTTACATAGCAGCCCTCTGTCATTATGGGACCAATATTGGATGGGAGTGTTGGCTTTGTTTAATTAAAAGTTTTGGTGATACTTTAGTGGCAAATGATTCATTAGTGTTGAACTATAATGGAATTCTAACCACAGTGAGTGATGTTCCTATTAGCAATATATGAAATCATTATGATCGGCGAATTGTGAAGAAATTAACTGTAGTAATAAAGTGCTTAATATATTAGCAGAATTTTTAAAGTTTGACAAATTTAAAGGAAACAATCTCTGAGACTCAGCATTTTAAAATCACTCTTCCTTATTTTTTGATGTTCATAACCAGTTTAAGTGCACAAAACCAGTTTGAGTACTCAAATTTCATGTGTAGCTTTTCTTCAAAAATTCTGCCCCTGCTGTATTATCATTAGCAATAAATTCCTGATAGTTCAAAGAGCTGTTCTTTCTGAAGTTTGTGTGCTTTCAGATGATGAGAGGTTCAGCACAGACCTTTTTACACCTTGCTATTCATCATTTGTTAATTCACATTTGCCAGTAAATATTTTTTAAATGGTTCTAATCTCAAGGTGTTGTTCATGTGCTGAAGATACAGAGACCAACAAGGCATGACCCTTGGGAATGTGAAATCAGACTATGAAGGAAGACAAGCAGGCTTTTATTTTCGGGACTGGCAAGAGGATCATGTGCACAACATAAATATCATGTGAAGTTTTAGGACCCACTTCATTCCTACTTCTCACAAAAGATGTCAGATTAGTGGCTCTCAATCCAGCATTGATTAAACAAGAAAAATATCTGTGAAACAATATCAAAGTAGTATAACAGAGCATACTGCAGGTATATATCACAACACATCCATTTAGTCTCACAATAGACAATTATTGAGCCTCTATGAGGGGCCAGCGGTAAGGAATGGGGAGGAAGAAATTTTCCTCTATCCTTCTAAGTTCTTCCAATTGATCTAAGAATTAAATTGACATGAGACAGATTAATAGGAGAAAATCAAATTTAATTTTGTATGTGCAGGAACCTCACATACATGAGAGAGTCAGAGACCTCATATGCCTAACAGGTTCAGAGACAAAATGGTAAAGTGAGGCATATATGCCATCTTGGGCTAAGGAATGGGATAGGGGCCTGAGGCTTCCGAGGAGAGGAGGATAATTCACAGAACGATAGGAAGAGCAGATGTTCAGTAATTAGAGGTCTGCCCTCACTTACAGATAGGGCACAAAAAAGTTATTTCTTAGGATAACTCTTATGATGGACAAGACCCCCAATTCAAATTCTTTAAGGGAGAGGTAGAAGTTTCTCTTGAGCCCACAGAGTTTCAAATGTCTTTAGCTCAAAATATTCCACGTGCCAAAGCGGCACATCAGGGGAGGCCAGTTCTGAATCTGTTCAGTAGTAATGGAATGTATTAATTCCCCATGTGAGTATATATAAGAGCAATTTGAAAAATGTAAACATAAATACTACACAAAAGATTTAATGGGATTGAGGGAAGGGGAGTGAGCACCAGAGGGGGATGATAGCCAAAGAAAAGGCAAGTCTTGGGTAAAGAGTATCTTTCAAATACTTCTTGATAATTTTATAATGATGAAAATGTGAGGGTTTGTTTTATAGGTCTCATGAAAACGTTCTCAGGTGGAAAGAGCAGTGTCATTCCCAAAGCCACATCTATAAATCACACTGCTCCTGCAGTGCCTCAGGGCCTAACCGTTAGCAAAGATCTCTCCTTTAAGAATCCCCCAGTAGAACCCACTCAGATATAGGCTCAAGGTTCTCTCCAGAACAAGGCTGCCCAAACTTTAGGCAAGTTAGAATGAATCTGTTACTTTTCTGCCATGCAACCATGCAGTATTGGCTTTCTCCTTCCACAAACACCCAAGAGGTCCTTAGGAGATGAGGATGGTGACGTTTATTTTGCTAGTACACACTTAAGAGAGAGAGAACGGGGAACCCTGCACATAATTGCATTAACTACGTTTTCTAGTTTCTGTATCTGATGTTTGGACATCTGGGACCTTGCTGACTAAGGAGGGGCTGCCCTTCCCAGGGTTATCAGATTCTAGAGACAGCAAAATGACTCTTCCTGGAGCATGCCTTTCATATACAAATGAACCAATCCAAATCCCATGCTCCTCCAGTTGCCTGCTCTAAACACTGTAGGACACCACTTCCCTGCCCTGATCACCCCAGGGTTAGGCATCTGACAACTAGGGGCAATCTCTATACCCCTCCCCCCAGTGAGACTATTCAAACTATCCCATCCTAAACCTGCTTAGCCTGCTTATGGGGCATCACCCATTCCTTCCCTGGAAAGCCACAGTAAAAGTATTTCTACGGTCCCCTTTGTGCTCTGTCTGTGGCCAACCTCAGTGTTCTCTAGTGTTGCCTTGCATGGTGTGGCATGTCCCCCTCCTCTTGGGAATTGTGAATAATAAATTATCTTTTCATGGTGTTGACAAAAATAATCCATAACAAACTATAAATGAAAATTTGGGTGAGTTTATTCTGAGCTGAAATCTGAGGACCATGGCCCGGGGCCTGTCTTCGCAAAGGAAGAAAGGGCACTGAAGAAGTGGGGTGCACAGAGTGGTTATATACCCCCAAACAGGGTGTTTCACATATGATTGAAATGTCCATCCCACAATAGTCACAAGATTGCGCTGTCGGCACAGCACTTGATGGACACAGCAGGTAGTGGGTCTGCTATCTTGGTGGGCGTAGCAGGGGGCAAGTCTATTGTCTCGAGCTGGGTGGTCACAGGTGACAGCAGCAATCAGTTTCTAGCCTAAGGAAAGATGCTTAATCCTTAAGGAGACACCAAAGTCGGGAGGGGGAGCGAAGTTGCCCCTTTATCTCAAGGGCCTTTGTTCTTGCCATAGGGAATATCTAAAACAGATATACAAGGCATGCTCAACAGCCACTGTCAGGCCTTTTTGGAAAGACAAGGTCAGGCCGAATTAGGTTTATACCAAATGGCTTCCTCATATTCTCCAATATATCCTATTGCTTGCCATTTTTATTTGTCAATGGCATTCATTTCCTGATTTGTCAGTCTCATTTTAATAAAAACAAAATCCCAGGTACATTTTAAAAAGAATGCTTTACTCTTCTTATGCTTAAAAACTAAACTTTCTGCTTGGACATACAATTATAATTGGACATACAATTATAATTTGATACAATTGTCTGAAAAAAGTGAAATCTTTTTCTCCTAATATTGGATTGGCCAGAGAGAAGTGATCATAGATGATTTTGAAACGCCACCTAGCAGTGCTTCAAGATGATACAATTTTGAAGCTTGATAATACACATTTGAGCTTGCCTCACCCCGAAGTTAGAATATTTTACCATGAATCTACTCTGCAATTGTGCCAGGGTCTCTACACAGGGAGCTCTCCGTCACCTCTTCTTCACTTAGTCCTTGCTCCTTCTGTCGCTGGCAGATCCTGCTCTATTTAGCTCCCCCTTCCCTCATCTCACCTCCCCCCATTGCCAACCTCAGCCCAGCACCAGAGCGTCCTCTATGGTTCTATTTATGATTGTTCTAGAGGCAGGAAAGGGTCTGGTAGTCTTTCTGTGGAGGGAAAGCGGACCCTTAAGGGCATAGGCTTGCTGGGTAAATCAGGTATAATCAGAAATGACCCAAAATTATTCCAGAAATCCCTAAACTAACAAACTACACAGCTTCAGTACTGAGTCTGCCCAACAACTCTCTCAGGAGTCAGTAAAACTGAAAAGACATCTCCAGTCCTAAATTGCTATTTGTGTATGTAAACGGAGCATGGGTGGGTAGTTAGAGAGCTAGAGCCCCCTCACACGAAGCCAAATGCAGTTATGATTGAACTCAATCTCTCTCTCTTTAGCAAAAAAGGAATACAAATGTCTTTACAATGTAGAGTGCTGAATTTCAGCATTAATTAGTTTTGTAAGATATGTTAATATCAAAAGGTTACTCTCACTAATGATTTCCTCTTGGTATGATAACAAAATGCCAAGATCCTTTGAAATCAGCCATGTAACATGACAATTGCCCTTTTCAATGTAGGGTTGCCAAGGCTCCAGAGGAAGCCCATCACCTGTCAGGTTATGCTTCTGAAAGGCTGTTATTGCAGATGTCTCCTGGAGGCTCACCCCTCAGTTGCTCTGCCTTTGATTGATCATTGGCAATCTGCTTATAGAGATGCCAAACCCCGGGAAGCAAAGAAGTTGACAGGCCAGCTTAGTGGGGCAGGGGGACTTCTATAGTCTCCCCGTCAGCTGCATCTTTTGAAACTGAGGTGTTAACAAAATAGCTGAAACTGCACTTTACAAATATGTTCTACTCTGGCCTCTAGAAATAGATTTAAGATTGTGTCTATTTTCCATTTTGATTGGATGGTTTTGATTGAGCAGATTTGAATAAAATTTGGCAGAACTGACCAGTCTGTTTCGGCTAAGTTGGCAGTTGATTTGGAAATTGCAAGAGATTCATGAAGAGTACTTAAAACAGTCTGGATCTTAGTAAATGCTCAATTAACATCAGTTGTTAATATGTATGCTGGCTGCTATGATTGCAGCTATGAATCTGGATTTGTTAAGACCCTTTCCAAACAGAACTGAGATTTCTAGGTTATTTGAAGTAGACTGGATTCTGAGCCATCTCAAGTGACCTAAATATAATCAATCAATTAGCCACTGTTTCCTGAGTGGCCCCAATATACAAAGCAGAATAGTATGATATAGCAGAAAATATATCAGAAATAAAAACATAGCATCTATCATCAAAGCACGCACAAGTTAATTATCAGATAAAACTTCCCAGCCCCCAAGACTTATGTCTGTAATCTGCCCAGTGAAAGGAGGACTGAGAAACCTTGAAATGCCATTGTTTTCCTAGCCTGTAGAAAGTTCTAGTCTCTCTGTTACAGTTTAGTGTCACAAAACACAGAAATGTGTCGTTCCTCACTGATGAACTGGTGTACTTATTTTCATCATAAGATCAAAAAGCTCGTAGCCTTTTGAAATTATAGACACTTGGAATCAAATTCCATTTCTGTTCTTTCTTCCCTTATATATAAAATGTGGATAACAATAACTTCTTCAAATGACTGTTATGGGAATTCAGTGAGATATAATGTATTTTAAAAGCCTAGCATAAGATGAGGCACAGACTAGATGTATAATAACTATTTTTTCCCACGACTTCTTCCTTTGTCTTATGTAATCCATTGTCTTCCTGTTTTCTTTTGTTTTAAATTTTTTAAATTTGTCAGTAGTCTTCAGGTAGAATTCAATGCTGAATCACAGTAATTACATCAACTCTGCTGTGGGTTCTACTTCTCCAGCCTTCCACACCAGAAATGCTTAAACTGGGACCCATGAATGGACTTGTAGGGGGTCCATGAAACCCCTAAAATGCTTTGATTTTTGTGTAATATGTATTTATGTGCCTTATTCTAGGGAGAGGACCCTTGGTCTTCATCATCAAAGATGTCAATGTCCCAAAAATTTAAGAATAGAATGTTCAAATATTTTTTGTCCTCTCATTTCTAGTATTATTTCATATAGTTATTTCAAGTTTTTTCTTATCAGTTTTAGGATTTAGGAAGGGCGTGTATTAATAATTAAATACTTAACTAATAAAATATATAAATGTCATCTCCATTCTTGTTCTACCATTCTCCCATTTCCACTTACAAAGATCAAGTCAATGTGAAAAACACCCAGGATGGTTTTTCATCACCTCTGCTTCTGCCACATTAAGTCATAACTATCTATTACTTGGACATTGCTGCTTGTAACAAATGACTAACACTTTTTCCAAGCCATGAAGTTGTAAACAGAAGTAGAGTGAATTCATCTTGGTGTCCCCCATCACAAGTCCTAGCTCAGAGACATATATGTTTACTTGAATCTGATTGCTTTCTTATTAAAATCATAACCCATCCCAAACATATATAGCAAAATAAAATTATTTTTAAGCAATAGTGGCATCCAAATTACCCCACAAATATTTTAAACAATATTAATTTAATGCTGACCATGGCCACCCGCTGTTGTAGGCATTGGAGATCCACAGTGAAGAAAACAAATAAAATCTTTACCTTACTGAGCTTACATTCCAGTGGAAGACTCAATCAGTAAGCAAATAAGTAAGTAAATGCTAAATTATGCTCAACAGTGATAAGGGCTATCATGAAAAATAAAGCAGAGGAAAGCGTTGGGCAGTGTGTGTCCAGGGCAAGGTGGTGATACCGACAAATAAAAATGCCAAGCAATAGGATATATTGGAGTATATGAGGAAGCCATTTGGTATAAACCTAATTCAGCCTGACTTTGGTTTTTCCAAAAGGGCCTGACTGTGGCCATTGAGCCCACATTGTATACCTGCTTTAAAACATTTCCTTTGGCAAGAACAAAGGCCCTTGAGATAAAGGTGCAACTTCACCCCACATTGGCATTTCCTTAAGGATAAGCATCTTTCCTCAGGCTAGGAACTGATTGCTGCACTCACCTGTGACCACCCAGCTCCAGACAATAGACCTGCCACCCTGCTGTGTTCACCGAGACAGCAGAACTACCTGCTGTTTCCATCAATCACTGTGCTAACAGAGCAGTCTCGCGACTACTGTAAAAGGGACATTTCAATCCTATGTGAAACATCCTGTTTGGGGGTATATAACCACTCTGTACACCCCACTTCTTTGGTGTCCTTTCTTCCTTTGGGAAGAAAGGCCCCAGGCCATGGTCCTCAGATTTCAGCTCATAATAAAGTCAACCAAATTTTCATTTATAGATTGGTTATGGATTATTTTCATCGACAATACCAAGGTTGTGATTTTAAGCAGAATAGTCATGGAGCCATCTCTGAAAAGGCCATAGTTGAGTCAAGATCCAAAGAAAGAAAGGGAGGAAATCTTCTGGGACAGCTGCAGGAAGAATTTTTTATACAAAGAAGACAGTGAGAGCAAAGACTTTAAGGCAAAGCAAACCTGGAAGGGTTCCAGGGAACGTGAGGTGGTCAATGTGCCCAAAGTCAAGTGTGGGAGAAGAGTAGGAGAGCTGAGATCAGAGAAGGAATGGGTGAAATAGGCATAGGGCTCACCTGTCAATGCTGTTGGCTTTTGACCTGAGTGAGATGAGATGTCCTGAAGGATGTGAGTGTAAGGGTGACTTGATTTGACTTGGATTTTAAAGGAATTCATAAAATGCCAAATATTATTTGTATAGAGTATTTTATACTCCACCCACTTTCATGAAGTATTTGAGATAATTTGTAATAAATAATAGAAAAGATTTCTTCTATTCTTTAGGTAGTAAATTGCAGAACTGACTGAAGGTGGAGGATGAACTCAGTTGTTCATTATCTCTTCCCGTTGATTTTTAAAAAACTGTGCTTGGAAAATAATTGGCAGTAAATAACTACTCAAATATTTACTGAATAAGCTGTTACAAGAGTGGATTTTCAAAAACAAATAACATTAGTGGGTTTTTTAATTTAGTGATAGTTTTTTCTTTCTTCTTATACTTGAAAATCTCTCAAGCCTTTGTTCCTCAATAGGACTCAGGAGATCATGCCATTTCATTTCCTGAGCTGAATTGTTTAGACTGCCATAGCAGAACCAAGACTTTGCAATAAAGCACAAATTAAGTTGGAATAACAGAGGTAGTTCAAACCAAGATATACACTGCAGAGAAATTAAATCAGGGGTAATAGAAAGAAAAACAACAAAAAACAAAGTCAAGTATTTGCCTCAATTCGTTTTTAAAATCTCACCTGCAAGGCCAGCCCTCTGATTCCCTTTGAGCCACAGTCCTTCCAGCCCAGGAATCTGCTGTATGGGGATCAACCCCTGGGCTGCTGAGGCAGATCAGCTGTGTCCGCAAGAATGGAATGGTAACCAGTGACAGACTGATGACAACCGAGCTCCAAAAACTGCAAGTAATAAAATGGGAGACTACTAACTAGTCCCTTCAGTTGAGTGAGATTAGTATTCAAGGCAATTGCTTTTTAACAACTGAAGCAGTGAGTTTAGACTCATTTATTTGCACTGCCATCTTTGCCTCTCTCTGTCCTTTGCGTAGAAGGAAAGCCAAGAAAGGATGATTGTTCAAGACTTTTTAAAAATCCCTATGGCAAAGTGCTTTAGGTCACTCAGTCAGTGTGAAAAATCAAAGCAACAAACAATGGCCCCTTTGATTTGGAGTCTGCAGGATGTCACTTAGAGCCTCAGGGGGCATGTAGCTCAACATAAAACAAAACTGTAGACACACGCGTGAGATTTATGTTACCATATTTGTGAGCTTTGTCTTGGAGAGAGATCATAACAAAAGAAATCTCTGTGTCATATTTAATGGGACCTACTGCCAAAGATGTACTACCCAAAAGCAGGTCTTTTTCCCTGTTTTGAAAGGTCAAAATATTTTAAGACTTTGAATAAAGGTGCCCTAAAGTCACTTAGAATACTGATAGACATGGTTCTGCCCATTCTCCCTGGTCAGGTGATTCCAAAGATAGGAAGGCATTTTTCTAGCATACGCTCCTGCACTTTAAGGATTAAACCTTAAAAGTGGAAGCAAGACAACATACTGTAGAAGACATTTCCCAGAGCACATTGGGAGTAGTTTTCTTCTATGCCTACAGCAATAAACCAGTAAGTGGTTTTATTTTGTCCTTTTTAACTGTTCCTGGCTGGCTACATTTAGTATTCAAGACTTCATCTAGGACCAACCTCAGGGATCGGCTTTGGGGTGTAAGAACACGGAGTCAGAGCGATCAGAGAAAACCAGGCATCTGAGAATTTTCCCAGAAGTATCCACCATCCCCACAACTATGCCTTTTGCTCAGTAATCATCTACTGTTTATTCAAATTAGAGAGAAAAGGAAGTGAGTTTTCAAAATCCTGCATAAAAAATGAGAACAGGCAGCTACTGAAAATATCATGAAAATTTCAACTTAAAAACCCCTCAAAGAACTCTGAAAGTTCATTAGTTAAAAAAAAAAAACAAACAAAAACTAAAAGCGCATCGAATATGTTATGTATTCGGGAAATAGCTTGCAGTGTTTCCTAACAAGCTTCTGAGGGGATGGCACTAGGAGATAGTGCCTAGGCTGAAAGCTTAAGGGCAGAGGGTGCAATGGCTGCCCAAGACTCAGACATCTTTCAGGCATGCACAATTTATTTCCATTTCTATGTATAATCTCATGAAAAAATGTTCCCAAAGCTCATCAGAAAGAATAAAAGTAATAAAAGAACTAAAATAGTTCAACAGAACAAAAAAAAAATGGAAGAGAGATTTATTCAAGTATTAAATATACAGCAAAGCTACAATGAAGAAGAGTGATACTTCTGCTACAACTAGATAGCTCCATGGAAGAGCAGAGAAAGCCCAGAAACAAATCTAAGATTATGTAAGTACTTAGTGTAACACAAAGGCAGCATTTCAAATCAAGGGCTAATTATCCAGTGAGTGGTGCTGGTACAGTGAAGTGTCCATGGCGGAGAGAAGTTAGGTTCTGTTACCTTACATGTGCCACACTAAGTTCCATATGCTCCAAAACACACAACCACACACACACACATACACACAAATACAAAGGAGAGGGAGGGAGGAGAGGGAGAAGAAACATTCCTAGGCAGAATACTGGATACGGAAACCATAAACATAACGCATTTGGCAAGATAACTACATTAAACTTCTTTGTTTCTCAAACAATTAAAGAAAATAAATAATGAATAAAAATAAATAAGATAAACGATAGATTTTTAAAAATTTGCAACATATGCTTAGGTAAAGAGTTTACTTCTAATATAGAAAGAGATCTTACAAATTCATAAACAATATCTGAATACTCCATTAGAAAAATGTGTAAATAACATTTAGTCATTCATTCACTCATTTAATAATTATTTGTTAAGTATCTACATGTGACAGCTGTTATTCAAATTTCATAGCACACAGATATCACACTTCCTGATTTCAAAATATACTACAAAACTATAGTAACCAAAACAGCATGGCACTGGCACAACAACAGGCACACAGATCAATGGAAAAGAATCAAGAGTCCAGAAATAAACCCACACAACTATGAACAGCTAATTTTTGACCATGGAGCCAAGAACATACAATAGAGAAATGAAAGTCTCTTCAATAAATAGTGTTGGGAAAACTGGACAGTCACATGCAAAAGGATGAAAGTAGACGATTATCTTACACCATAAACAAAAATTAACTCAATGGATTAAAAACTTGAAGGTAAGGCCTGAAACCATGAAAATTCTAGAAGAAAAGATAAGCAGTATGTTCTTTGACCTTAGTCTTCACAGCATATTTTCAAGAACCATGTCTGACTGGGCAAGGGAAACAATAGAAAAAATAAAATGGGACTACATCAAGCTAAAAAGCTTCTGCACAGCAAAGGAAACCATCGACAAAATGAAAAGACAACCTAACAGTTAAGAAGATATTTGCAAAATATATATCTAGTAAGGAGTTAATATCCAAAATATACAAAGAACTCACACATGTCAACAAGAATAAAACTAACAACCCAAATAAAAAATGGGCAAAAGAGCTGAAGAGACATTTCTCCAAAGAAGATATACAGATGGTCATCAGGCACATGAAAAGATGTTCAGCATCACTATCAGGGAAATGCAAATCAAAACTACAATAAGATATCACCTCCCTCCAGTCAGAAGGGCTATAATTAACAAGACAGGAATCAACAAGTGTTGGAGAGGATGTGGAGAAAAGGGAACTCTCATATACTCCTGGTGGGAGTGCAAACTGGTGCAGCCACTATGAAAACAGTATGGAGAGTTCTCAAAAAATTAAGAATAGAACTACCATACGATCCAGCTATTCCACTGCTGGGTATTTATCCAAAGAAAATAAAAACATGAATGTGTAAAGATACATGCATCTCTATGTTCATTGCAGCATGATTCACAACAGCCAAGTCTTGAAAGTAGCCTAGGTGCCTATCAAGGGATGAATGGATAAAGAAGATGTGGTATATATACATGATGGAATACTACTCAGCCATAGAAAATGATGAAATCTGGCCATTTGTGACAACATGGATGGACCTTGAAGATATTATGCTAAGCAAAATAAGTCAGAGGGAGAAAGTCAAATACTGTATGATCTCATTCATAAGTAGAAGACAAAAACAACAACAAATAATCAGATAGAGACAGAGGTTGGATTGGTGGTTACTAGAGGAGAACCCGGGAGAACGAGGGTAAAAGCGTTGATTAGGCACATGTGTGCGGTGATAGATTGTAATTGGTCTTTGGGTGGTGAACATGATGAAATACACTCAGAAATAAAAATATCATGATGTACACCTAAAATTTATATAATGTTATAAACTGTTACTGCAATAAAAATAAATTTAAAAAAACAATTTGATAGCACAAAAGAAAAGAGAAGCATACATAAACAAGTAACCACAGAAGTCAGGTAAGTATTATGGAAAATAAAAACAGAAGCCTGGTACTGGCATGAAGTGAGAACTATTTTGCACAGGGTAGTTTGAGAAGGTCTCTCATATCCCAGTAATTAACAAAAAAAGAAATCAAATGGTCAATTTACAAACACTTCACTGGCATTCACAGAAATGCAAAAGAAAATATTATAATATAATTGCTTTCCCTATAAAATTGGTAATGATTGAAAGGAATTATAAAATCTAAGAGTAGTCACAGTGTGAGGAAGTGAGCACTTGCATATGGAAGATTAAATAACTTTCATGCAGATTCAAAAATTTCTGTAAGAAGAAAAGGAGGCAAATATGATGCAAATATGTTTTCTTAAAATTCTAAACAATAAAACAAAAATAATATGAAAAATTTGGCAGTTAAGGAAAAAAGCAAAATACCCTTAATCCTAACACCTTTGTAGAGTTTTCTTTACTTTTCTACAATCTATTGTAGTCTTTTTTAAATTATCGTTATGGGGAACATAAAATTTTATAGATTAATTTTTCCGTCTATCACTTTATGTTACACATTTTTCTGTGTAGTGTCAATTTACAAAAACAGAAACCAATTCAAGAGGCAAAGTATTTATTTGGGATAAAAGAATTGCATTTTGGAGAGCTCAGATTCAGGGAGAAACCCAAATAGCGTCCCACTAGAGAGTAAAAGTCAGGGTTTTTAAAGGCAAAGAAGGGAGGATTACTACAAAGAATTTTAATCAGAGTTGGAGGCAGAAGCTAATCTTGGCTAAACATTACTATTGATTCTACCTTCAAAAAAATCCACAACCGTTAGCCTTTGTGGTCAGGATGTCTATTTTCCTGCTGACTTCTCAAACAATTGCTTATAAACCAATTGCTACTTTGGCCTAGTCCAAAGGTTTGACCCAGTCCAAGGTTTAGACCATAAGGCAGTTTCTCTAGAAAAGCAGCTCTGACTCCATTTTAAAATGGCTCCACTAAAGTCAGTTTTGATGGTGGCAACATATTTATTATTTTATTAGCTTAATTAGGAGTCAGTGAATGGATATACATTTCTTCTCTGCTGAATTTCTGGATCTGTGGTCAACTACTAACGGCAAAGCTGATAGTTCTACTCTTAGTATAAGCTCTTCACCAGCCCCATTCCATAGGTACAACCCAACAATGATCTAATAAGAGTTGAAATAATTTGGCTGAAAAAGTTCATTTTCCTCCAGTGTTTATAGTCATGCAAAATTCAATTCAATATTTACAAAATTACACTAAATTTAAAAATAAAGTTTAGTACCTTCTTTTGGATACCTTACTTAACAGCAAAGACAAAATTTACATAACACTGGGGAAGTATGTCTTTTCCTATCATGTCTTGATTTTGAAAAATGACTGAAATAAGTGGAAAATAATATATTGAAACATTTCTTTTGTTGTTAATTAGTGTTGGAAGATTCATAGAAAACATTGTTAAAGATTTGAACAAATGAGTATTAGTACATTTACATAATGTAGGAGGGTTTGCTGTAGAGTTGGCTGAAAGTTAAAAATAATGTCTCAGCTTATCATATTTGCTAGATTCTGTTTTAAGAATGCAACTTTTTCTGAGCTATTAGAGGAAAGATATACTAATGAAATATATTATCAAAGTAAAAATTACATTATAGAACAACTTTATAAGTGTAATAACTACTGACACAACTAATTTAAGTAAAATTTTCTTTAAAAAATTGTTATGGATAAAATTGTAGGTGTAATAGCATATTTGAAATTAATTTATCATATCATTAGTCAATCTTATCAGCACACAAGTTGAAACCAGACATTCATAAAGGGCTACATGATGTTACTGATGTGGTTAATTTTATAGTTTTCAAAAGGTCTTCAATTTATAGTAGAGTATATACAATAATAAATAAATCAAAAATGACCTTAAAAGAGATTTTTCTGGTCATTTTGTATCCAAGTACTTAAGAGATTTGTCAAGCAAATATAAAAGTGCATTGCTCACTTGCCTTTCCCAAAAAGATACAAGTTCAATTATTTTTGAAACTTCTGTAATGAAAATTAAAGTATATAATCTGCTACATAACATTTTCAGAAAAATAAGTGCTAAACATATAACTTCAAGATGACTTTTTACCAATAAATGAGAAAGTAAACTGCTTTGGTGAGGCCTCCATGTGAAGCAGGCCTGCACTGATGGGGTGTGTGAGCCAACAGGCAGTGGAGTGTGTGGGCTGCAGTAGACTTGTGTCATTGGCCATCTCAAACATCCACACAGGGTATCTGCCTCACCTTGCAATTCTTGAAATGATTATGCACTGCTGCACCTGGGACCAGCCCTGCCATTCTGCACTCTTGAGAGAGTAGACAACAGCTGTGCACTGTAGAGAGCCATATTAGAGTTGCACTACAGCAATTATGAGCCTCTGATCCTAGCAACCAACCACATGGGAGGCATGACTTGCTTAACAGCAAAATAGCAGTAATTGTATGCTATTAGACCTTGCAACCAGCCATGCCAGGGCCTGTCCTGCCCAATAAAGTGATCACAGCAGCCCTACACAGTGGAACCTTAAAACTGGCTAACCTGGGGACCATCCTAGCCTACCCATGCACCCATAGCAAGTGCAACCACATCACAACAGAAGAGTACATGTAGCCCACACAGGAACACTCTTGGAACATTTGGAACAGATGACAACAGGGAAGCACATTACTGGACTCCATAAGGCATTTCTTACATAAGGCCACTTTCCAAGATTGGGACTCATAACTGATCTATCTAATACATAGATATAAGCACAGAGAAATAGGAAAAATGGGGAGACAAAGAAATATGTTCCAAATAAGGGAGCAGGATATACCCTCAGAAAAAGAACTAAATGAAACGGATTAAAAAAAATCTACCTGATGAAAAGTACAAACTAATAGTCATAAGGGTGCTCACTAATCTTGGGAGAAGAATAAATGAACACAGAACGAACTTCAACAAAGACTTGGAAAATATTAAAAAGAACCAATCAGAACTGAAGAATATAACAACAGAAATGAAATATTCACTAGAGGAAAGCAACAGCAGAGCAGATGATTCAGAAGAATGGATCAGTGATCTGGATGAAAGAATAGAGGAAATTACCCAAGCTAAACAGAAAAAAGAACTAAAAAGAACAAACAGAGTTAAAGGGACCTCTGGAACAGCATCAAGTGTACTAACATTCATATTATAGGCATCCCAGAAGGAGAAGAGAGAGATAAACGGGCAGAGAACCTATTTGAAAAAATAATAGCTCAAAACTTCCCTAGCTTAAGGAAGGAAACAAACACTTAGGTTCAGGGAGCACAGAAAGCACCAAATAAGATGAACTCAAAGATGCCCATACCAAGACACACTATAAGTAAAGTATCAAGAATTAAGGATAAAGAGAGAATCCTAAAAGTTGCAAGAGAGAGGCAACAAGTTGCCTACAAAAGAAACCCCATCAAGGTATCAACTGACTTCTCAGCAGGAACCTTACATGCTAGAGGTGGGTAGCACAATATATTCAAAGTGCTGAAATGAAAAAACTTACTGCCAAGAATATTCCATCTGGCAAGGTTATGACTCAGAATAGGAGGAGAGATAAAAGTTTTCCAGACAAGGAGAAACAATAGGAACTTATCACCAATAAATGGGCCTTACAAAAACATTAAAGGGACTTATTTAAGTGGGAAAAAAGAGACCACAGTAGGAATAAGAAAAATATCAAAGAAAAAAATTCACTGGTAAAGGCAAATATACAGTAAAGGTAGTGGATCAACCACCTATAAAGCTAGTATGAAGGTCAAAAGAAAAAGTACTAAAAATATCTATCTCCATGATAAGAAGTTAAGGGACACACACACACACAAAGAGATTAAATGATATCAAAAGCATAAAATGTGGGTAGAGGGGGGTAAAAGTGTAGACTTTCTAGTCAAAGGTCAAACTTGAGACCATTAATTTAATATATATTGTTATTTAGACAGGTTATTATGTATGAACCTCATGGTAATTACAAACCAGAAACCTATAATAAATACATAAAAAATAAAGAGAAAGGATCCTAAACATAACACTAAAGAAAGTCATCAATGGGAGTTAGGGGGTGGGCAAAAGCGACAAAAGCGTATATATGTATGGTCATGGATAGAAATTAGGCTACTCGGAGCGAGTACAATGAAGCGCATTTAGGAACTGATAAACAATAATGTACACCTGAAATTACACAATGTTATAAACCATTATAATTCCAATAAAATGACTTTAAAAAGTAAAGAAAGGATATGATCAAAGAAACAAAAAAAGAAAGCCATCAAATCACAGGGGAAGAGAGCAAGAAAAGAAGAAAGGGAGAGAGAAAAACTACTAAAACGCCTAGAAAAAAATTGACAAAATATCAATAAGTACATACTTATCAATAGCTACTTTACATGTCAATGGACCAAATACTCCAATCAAAAGACATAGGGTGACTGACTGGATAAGAAACCAAGAACCATATATATGCTGCATACAAGAGACACACTTCAGACCTAAAGACATTCACAAACTGAAAGTGAAGGGATGGAAAATGACATTCTATGCAAATGGCAATGAAAAGAAAGCTGGGGTAGCAATACTTATACCAGACAAAATAGACTTTAAAACAAAAATTGTGGGGCTGAACCGGTGACACAGTGGTTAAGTTCACATGTTCCACTTCTTGGCAGCCTGGGGTTCACTGGTTTGGAGCCCGGGTGTGGATATGGCACCACTTGGCAAAATCCATGCTGTGGTAGGCGTCCCACATGTACAGTGGAGGAGGATGGCCACAGATGTTGTCTCAGGGCCAGTCTTCCTCAGTGGGAAGAGGAGGATTGGCAGTAGTTAGCCTGGGGCTAACCTTCCTCAAAAAAACCCCCCCAAAAAACCCAAAACAAAAACCCAAAAATTGTAACAAGAGACAGAGAAGGGCAGTACATAATGATAAAGGGAGCAATACAACAAGAGGATATAACACTTGTAAATATCTATGCACTCAACATACAAGCACCTAAATACATAAAGCAATTATTAGCAGACATAAAAGGAGAAATTCACAGTAAAGCAATAACAGTAGGGGACTCCAACACTCCACTTATATCAATGGATAGATCACCTAAACAGAAGATCAATAAGGAAACACTGGCCTTAAATGACACATTAGACCAGATAGACTTAGTAGATGTACACAAAACATTCCACTCCCAAACTGCAGAATATACATTCTTCTCAAGTGCACATGGAACATTCTCCAGGATAGATCACATAGGTTACAAAATAAGTCTCAATAAATTTAAGAAGATTGAAATATTACCAAGTATCTTTTCTGACCACAATAGTGTGAAACTAGAAATCAACTACAAGAAGAAAACTGGAAAAGTCACAAATATGTATAGATTAAACAAAAGGTGACTGAACAACTATGAGACCCAATAAGAAATCAAAGCAGAAATCAAAAATGCCTGGAGAAAAATGTAAATAAAAATACAACATGTGAAAATCTATGGGACACGGAAAAAGCAGCACTAAGAGGGACATTTAGAGCAAGAAACGCCTACCTCAAGATATAAGAAAACCCTCAAATAAACAATCTAACAGCACGCCTAAAAGAAGTAAAGAAAGAAGAGCAAAGAAAGCCCCAAATCAGTAGAAGTAAGGAAATAATAAAAATCAGAGCAGACATCCACAAATCAAACAACATGATACACTACATTAACCAAATGAAGAATAAAAATCACATGATCATCTCAATAGATGCAGAGAAAGCATTTGACAAGACACAGCATCCATTTATGATAGAAACTCTCAATAAAATAGGTATAGAAGGAAAGTATCTCAACAGAATAAAATCATATATGACAAAACTAGAGCCAACATCATATTCAACACTGAAAAACTGAAAGTTATCCCTTTAAGAACAGGAACAAGACAAAGATATTCACTTTTGCCACTCTTACCTATCATAGTATTGGAAGTCCTAGCCAGAGTAAACAGTCAAGAAAAGGGAATAGAAGGGATTCGAATTGGAAAGAAAGAAGTAAAACTGTCACTATTTGCAGATTACATGATTTTATATATAGAAAATCCTAAAGAATCCACCAAAGAACTACTAGAAATAATAAACAAATACAGTAAAGTTCCAGGGTACAAAATCAACATATAAAAATCAGTTGCATTCCTGTACACTAACAGGAAATAGTAGAAAGAGAAATTAAGAATAAAATCCCTTTAACAATCACAACACAAAGAATAAAGTATCTGCGACTCGATTTAACCAAAGAGGTGAAAGACTTGTACACTGAAAACTACAAAACATTGTTGAAAGAAATTTAGAAGACAAAGAAGTGGAAATAAATATACTCCATGCTCATGGATTGAAAGAATCAACATAGTTAAAATGTCCATCCTTCCTAAAGTAATCTGCAGATTCAGTGCAATCTCTATCAGAGTGCCAATGACGTTTTTCACGGCAATAGAACAAAGAATCCTAAAATTTATATAGAGCAACAAAAGACTTCAAAAAGCCAAAACAATCCTGAGAAAAAAGAAGAAAGCTGGAGATATCACAATCCCTGATTTCAAAACACACTACAAAGCTATAGTAATCAAAACAGCACAGTATTGGCATGAACACAGACACACAGATGAATGGAACAGAACTGAGAGCCCAGAAATAAACCCACACATCCATGGACAGCTAATTTTTGACAAGGGAGCCAAGAACATACAATAGAGAAGGAAAGTCTCTTCAACAAATGGTGTTGGGAAAACTGGACAACCATACGCAAAAGAATGAAAGCAGACCATTATCTTACACCATAAACAAAAATTAACTCAGAATGGATTAAAGACTTGAAGGTAAGACCTGAAACCATGAAACTTCTATAAGAAAACATAAGCAGTATTATCTTTGATATTAATCCCAGCGATATCTTTTTGAATATTAGGTCCCACAAGGTAAAGGATACAAAAGAAAAGATAAACAAACAAGACCACATCTAACTAAAAAGCTTCTGCACAGCAAGGAAACCATCAACAAAATAAAAAGACAATTTAACAACTGGGAGAAGATATTTGCAATCATATATCTGATGAGGGGTTAATATCCAAAGTATATAAAAAACTCATACAGCTCAACAACAATAAAACAAGCACCCCAATTTAAAAATGGGCAAAGGATCTGAACAGACAATTACAATTTTTCCAAAGAAGATATACAGATGGCCAACAGTCACATGAGAAGAGGTTCAACTTCACTATTAGGGAAATGCAAATCAAAACTACAATGAGATATCACTTCACTCCTATCAGAATGGTTATAATTAACAAGAAAAGAAATGACAAGTGTTGGAGAGGATGTGGAGAAAAATGAACCCTCATTCACTTCTGATGATAAAGTAAACTGGTGCAGTCACTATGGAAAACAGTGTGAAGACTCCTCAAAAAAATTAAGAATAGAATTACCATATGATCTAACTATTCCATTTCTGGATATTTATCCAAAGATCATGAAAACACAAATATGAAAAGGTATTTACATCCCTATATTCATTGCAACATTACTCACAATAGCCAAGACTTGGAAACAATCTAAGTGCCTGGCAATGGATGAATAGATAAAGAAGTGTTATATATACACAATGGAATACTACTCAGCCATTTAAAAGGATGAAATCTTGCCATTTGGGACAACACGGATGGAGCTTGAATGTATTACACTAAGTGAAATAAGTCAGATGGAGAAAGTTAAGTACTGTATGATTTCATTTATAAGTAGAAGATAAAAACAACATGAACAACAACAAACAGACACATAGATACAAAGATTAGATTGGTGGTTACCAGAGGGGAAGTGGGAAGAGAGGAAGGCAAAAGGGGTAATAGGGCACATGTGTGTGGAGATGGATGGTAATTAGTCTTTGGGTAGTGAACATGATGTAGTCTACACAGTAATTGAAATATAATGACATACATCTGAAATTTATATAATGTTATAGACCAATGTTACCTCAATCAAAAAAAAAGAAAGTAGCTACTATCCAAAAACAAATTTGCACAAAGGAAAGAACATTTTAAGAGGGATGTTTGGAAATGTTTCAATCATTAAGTGATTTTAATGCCAAAAACAACGTGTGTCATCCATAAAATCTGTCTTATCTATATGCTTAAAACACTTGGAAACAGAATTTTCTAATTCAGTAAAAAATCTTTCAGCAAAAAAGAAATCTTCCAATAAAGAGCTTCAATGGATTTAACATCGTTATCATAAATATAACTCTTTAATGACTTCTAAGTGATTTGTAATGTCACCAGACTGACATGAGGGAAAATTGAAATTTCAACAAAACCAATTATCTCTTTGGTGGATAGTTTGGAAAACTAGTAGAACAATTCAGCAAATGGAAAAATATTACATGTTAGTCAACTTTTCTTTGCAAGACAACTTTTTCAAGTGTGACAATCACTAAAACCAAATGTCAATCAACAGGTGAATGGATTAGCAATTTATGGTAATGAATGGAATAAAAGGAATGAATTACTGATACATGCATCAACACGGATAAATCTCAAAACCACTTATCTGAGTGACAGGAGCCAAGCAAAAAAAAGTAGATATTGTGTGCTTTAATTTATACAAAAACTAGAATATTCAACCTAATTTATAGTGATAGAAAGGAGGTCATTTGTTGCCTGGAGATGGGAGTGAGGGGGAGGGATGGTTTGCAAGGGAGCAAGAAGAAATGTTTTCGGAGGCAGTGTTACAAATGTTTATTAGCTTGACTATGGTGCTGGTTTCACATGTGTATACGTATGTCACAAATTATCAAATTGTACATTTTTAATAAGTACAGTTCATCTTACTTCAACTAAAGTTGTAAAAACTTAAAATAAAAATCTCAATGAAAAGCATGAACCACAAGTAAAAAAATAATGATTTGAACTTAATCAAAATTAAAACCCCTACTTTTAAAAACACATTATTTAGAAAAGCAAAAAGCCACAAACTGGGAGTAAATATTTGTAAAATCCATATCTAAAAAAGGACATGCATTCAGAATATGTAAAGAACACTTAAAATCAATAAGAAAATAAATGGGCAAAAGATTTGAACAGATACATACCAAAGAAGAAATATGGACCACAAACGTGCACAAAAAAACTTATGTTAAATAGCATTAGTCATTAAAAATATTTAAATAAAAACTGCAATAAAATATCTTTACACTGTATTAGTTTGCTCTGGCTGCAATAACAAAGTACCACAGACAGCATGGCTTAAACAACAGAAATTTATTCACTCACAATTCTGGAGGCTAGAAGTCTGAGATCTGAGGCCTCTCTCCTTGGCTTATTGATGGCTATCTTCTCCCTGTGTTACGTGGTCTTCCCGCTCTGTGTATCTGTGTCCTCATCTCCTCTTCTCATAAAGAAAAGGGTCCTATTGGATTAGGGCCTGCCCATATGACCTCATTTTACCTTGATCACCTCTTTAAAGGCCCTGTCTCCAAATATAGTCCATTCTAGTGTACTAGGGGTTAAGACTTCAACATATGAATTGGGAGGCACGGAAACACACCATTCAGCCCATAATACATACCTACAAGAATGACAAAAAATTTTGAGAAGAAAAATTGTGACACACAAAGTGCTAGTGAGGATGTGGAGGACTGGCACTCTCATTTATTGCCGGTGGGAAAGCAAAATGTCATGCCCACTTTGGAAAACATGCACTTACTGTATGAGCCAGCAATATCACTCCTGGATATTTACCCAAGAGAAATCAAAACATATGTTCACACAGAGACTGTATACAAATGTTTACAGGAGTTTTAGTCATAGAGCCAAAGATTTAAAAGGGCCAAAATATTCATCAACTGGTGAATGAATAAACTGTTGTACATCTGTGCAAGGGATACGACTCATAAATGAAAAGGAATGGACTGCTGATACATTCAACAATTTGAATAATGTTGAAAATACTATGCTTTTTTTTTAAAGCAGTCAGACACGAAAGGCTAAGTGAAAGACGACAGACACAAAAATGGTACAATTTATATGACTCTGGAAAAGAAAAAATTATAGGGAAAACGTTGGATCAGTGCTTGCCAGGGGCTAAGGATGGGAACAGGGCATTGACTGCAAGGGGCCATGGGGTTGGAGGGGGGACTTGATAAGGTTAGGGAAATTTTCTATGTCTTAATTGTGGTCGTGGTTACAGAACTGTATACATTTTTCAAAACTCAAAGTGTATTCTTAAAAGGAGTGAATTTTACTGCATGAAAATTTTGCCTCGATGAGCTTGAGTTTTAAAAACAGTATTAAAAATAGTTATCTTAAGAGCAGACCATGGAATTGCTGAACCATAAAATGTTAAACAAATATTTTCAAAATTATAAGGTATAGTCAGTCACAATGCTCTAACTAAAGTTAAATAGTATTGATAGTATTTTTTTTTGAGGAAGATTAGCCCTAAGCTAACATCTGCTGCCAATCCTCCTCTTTTTGCTGAGGAAGACTGGCCCTCAGCTAACATCCGTGCCCATCTTCCCCTACTTTATATGTGGGACGCCTACTACAGCATGGCTTACCAAGCAGTGCCATATCCGCACCTGGGATCCGAACCAGTGAACCCCGGGCTGCCGAGAAGTGGAACGTGTGAACTTAACTGCTGTGCCAGCGGGCAGGCCCTGATAATAATATTTTTAATTCAACCTTTTTCAATTTCTTTTTGCATATGCCCATATGCTATACATAAAATATGAACACATAAGTACATGTGTATAATTTACACATAAATAACTAGATACATAAAGAAGATGCATACTCAAATTTTGTTTTACCCTAAGGCACGAACACTCACATATTTTGGATATCACTGATCTAGGTTGCTTTCAATTTTTCACTTGTAAAATAAATAATTCTCAAACTTATGTCTCTGTGCCTAGAGATTTTGTCTTCATTTTGAATGTTTTTTTCCTTAGGAAACAAAAATGACAAAATTTGCATTAAGAAATCAAAGTAAAAAAATATATTTCTCATGAAATTTGCATATTTAATTGTTTTCCAAATTTGTTGAACCAATTTACCTTGCCACAAAAGATGAATGAGAGTACGTCTTTCACTATACCTCTGTCAGCACTGGTTGATAAAATTTTAGGGGTTCTTTATTATATTATGCAACACATTATTATTTTTACATTTTTTTAAAATTAGTAAATTACCTTTAGCAAATGTCTTTCAGCCTCTATTTAAGTCTCACAGACACAGTTTTACCTATTGATGCAGTGTATTATATGCATTCATTTCCTTATATTAAGCCATCTTTACATTCCTCAACAAAATGTTTACTTTTGAATACTTGCTGGCAAAGCTGGTCCAGTGCTTTGTAGTTGGTAGTGGCTAATTGTAGCCTCGACTGCAGACTCCAACTACCCTCTCCTCCCAGAACCCAGACCTTCAAGGGATCTGTTTATTTTCTCATTCTTAGTGCTACACACCTTCCCCCATTCTCCCAGGCAGCTGCTTATATTTCTCTGCAAAGTGACTAATTTCATAGGAGGCCAATTTCTTCAACTCCTTGGAAATGGTTTCCTGTCCTCCATTTTTTGGATGCTGAGCAGGTCTTTATCACAACCATATCCAATACAGTCTCCCAGAACAGAGATGACTTTCCCTTGGGGCATTTCCGGGCTCTATACTTAGGCTTTGCGCTTTTGCAGAGCTCTGTAAGTGTGCTGATCAACCACCAGTGAATAACACAGCCTAGATTACAGTTTATAACAGAGAGTCCAGGGCTGCCAGCTAAATAGACTTTATCATCCATCCTACCCACATGAGAGAAGCTTTCACGCACACACTTGAACAAAGTGAAATACATATTGTATTACAGCATGACTTCATTCTCAGAAAGAGTGAAAGCAAACAGCAGCACCAGAAGGAAAAAGCAAACAAACTCATCAGAAAAATAGTCTTTGGTATTTAAAATTGCCTAAATGGTGCTAAGATCCTCAGGCTAGCATTTATTCAATCAGTTTTTCGAAGCCAACAGTACAAAGCAACCTGTACTGGTTAAATAATGCTGACACTTTCCTAGGGGAAAGAAACCTGCAATTCTCAATTCTGACTATATGTCAAAACAATCTATAGAGCTTTACATATGTACTTGGGTCCAACACTCAGATATTCTCTGTAGTAGGTTTGGGATAAGGACTAGGATCAGTATTTTTTTAAAAGCTGTATGTACACTTCTGATGCTGAGCCAAGAACTGATCTGGGGATCAGATGAGCTTGGGAAAGTATTCCTTTCCAGAAAGCTCAATGCAAAGAAATCCTGAGATCCAAAAGTACCAGATCATTATTTTTAGCCAGTTTGTCAATTTATGCATTGATTAAGACCAGTGACCATTTCACCAAGGATTAACAATCCTGATGCAAGTCCCAGAGTTACTCTGTATGGGATGAAATTACCTATTAGGTAAAATGGGGATTGGAGATATCATCTGTGGATTTTATCTGTCCTGCCTGTCCGCATCTACTAGCACAAAGCTGGACAAATTCACAGAATGCAGAGCATGCACTTAGTTTGAGAAGGCAGTCTTTCCCTTAGAAGATGTCTTAGCTTACTTATGCAAGGCATAACAATATTTGGAAGGCCCAGAAATAATAATACAGAATGATTTGGAGATTCTGGAAAGTGAAATAATCTCGTTTTATTAAACTCATCTGTTCAGCTGCATACTTCTTCCAATCAGAGGGAGATAACTGCTAGAGAACAGCCGCATCCAATATGTACCCACAGAAGTGGCCTGGAACAGGCAAAGGCTGGACTCAGAGAGGCAGCGACGGACACTGTCGACCCACCTTTGCTGGAAAATCAAGAGAGGGAGGCATTGGCAGTGCAACAATTTGAGGAGAAGGATTATCTGTCTGTTGGTAACCAGAAAAGAGGGGGAATCTTTTTCTAAAGGTGCTGTAATTGAGTGACCCTTTTGCCAAAAGAGTGGTCAAAACTTCAGTGTTGTGGCTATGAGAAGATGGTAGCATTTAAGAAGAAAAAGGCCACTGTCTGTGTAGAAAGAGCTATTGTACCTGGGGATCAAGTCAGAGTTACTAAAGAATTAAAGTTAGGTGTTCTAATCGCACAGATAATTGAACTCAATAAATCTTGGAATAATGCAACAACCAAAAATAACCCCTCAGGCAGCAGTTACTTTACATGCAATTTATTGCTGGTCTGATTTTCAAGGTGGTTATTTTTCCTTTAAACATCAGATGTCAGAATTTTACACGTTGTTTTTCTACTCCAAACGCATCCTTCTTCCTCTGCTCTGCTGTGTGACCCTACAAACTACATTTCACAGACTTCAAAGTTAACTGGTTTCCTATTGGCTTCTGCTAATAGGAAAAAGAAGAGGGAGATTGGAAGGAGGAAGTAGAGAAGGGACTTCCTTCTTGGCTTTTCTCCTTCCTGTCAGCTTGGTTCCACCCTTCGGCACTCCCAGCCCAGCCTCATCTCACCCTCAGAGGTGTCAGCAACAGCCAGTGATGCCCCACCTCAGAGATCTGAGTACCTCAGTTCTGGTAACTCCACCTCATCCCTTTGTCACCCCCTTTCCTGAGGGTGGTAGCTGCTTCCTGCCGTTATTTCCTCTGCCTCACCTAAGTGTTCCCTTTTCTCTTTCAGCCTTCCAAGCCTGTGTAACTAATTGCCTCTATCAAATCCCCTCTATTTAAAATGCTAAGTGTATTTTTTGTCTTCCTGACTCGACCCTACCCAGTGGAGAAGGCAACTGTTGGTCTGGCTAATATATTCAAAAGAAAAGAAAAAATGCAAATATGTTAATTGTGCTTCTTTTTATACCTAATTTGTTCAAATGACAAAGATTTGCTGAGCATCTCTGTCCAGATGTAAGTGTCTCAGGTTTAAAATTAATGATTCATACAATTCAAATATACGAGTGAGATTCAATAATAAAATTTATTTAAAAGTATAAAATATTATATAAGTGTAAAGTGTTGTACTTTCTTGTTATTATTTATATCACCAGACCTCTTTATTTAAGCTAACTTAATATTTAAGCTAATATTTTCAGTTATCATCTCTGCTTCTGGGTCATCCTCCAAGATTGGGCCCTTTTTTTGTAATATCAGCCTCTCAAGATCACACTGCTCTGAGCCCTCTTTCTTACATAGCTCCCACCCAAGCCCACAGCCTCCTTGGATCCATGTCCTCTAGGGAATTGGCAAGTGGCAATTGTCCTTGGTTCCTGTGGGCTAAGACCCAACGTGGGCCAGCCACCAACACCCTGGGTTGACTTGCAATACTCCTTTGTGAATTTTCTTGTTTGAACTCCAGAAATTTTAATAGGGCCCCACTACAAACTCACTTGGTTACTTTCTGGAGTTCCATAGAGTGCTCAGTGTGAAATATAGCCCATAATTTTGAGCTCATACTAAGTAACACAACTCTATTGAATGTCCAGATTTAGTACCAAGTGATGGGAGGTAAACATTCTGCATAAAACCACACTCTTAACTCAGAGAAGTCTCATTCACACAGCTAGGTTCTCCCATTTTTTTCATATTTGTCCACACAGAGTTCTGCAGTTCCCTTCAATGCTTGGAACCCCTGGGCTGTGCAATACTGCATGTAGAAGTAATTTAGGCGCTATTGTGCCTCTTTTCTCAGGATTTATTTTAAATCCTTAAACAGTTAGGCACTATGGTACTCAGTCCATATAACAAGAACTCAACATAAAAAAAAAAAAGCTGTGCACTTTTTAAAACTAAGAAGTTCTTGTTGATGCTGAGAAGAACTTCTTATTCTTAACTTCTGGGAATACTTAGGAAATTCTAGAGTATAGTTTCACTTCAGATGAAAATATGTTTATGTTTTCTGATCATTTACTTGAGATTTCCCTGAGGCAGCGTCAAAAGTCTGCATGGTGGCTACGGATTTCCAATTATGTTCTCTGATTTCTTGAGAAAATTAAAATATATTCACTCAACAGTCACTCGAAGTGTGCCCATGAGTGGGTTGGGGAGTAAATCTAGCTAAACAGATTAGAAAGATAAAATCTACCCATCTTTTAGAAAGCTAGTGAAAAAGAGACAAATTATCAGAAATGTCTTTCAGACATGAAAGGTAGATTTTAAAGGCTCTATGTCACTTAATAAATATATAAATATAAAAGAGAGGAAAGTTTCCTTTATATACCTCTAAAGACCCTCTGCCTCATGTCCTCATTCAGGCCCTCTTACTCTCTTGCTTATTTGCATAGTGACTTTTTCCCTGAAGTCTTACTTCAAGCTATTCTTCACATAATAATGTCCTTATTGTTCAAACCCCAAATAAATCATCTCATGCTATAAATTTTCTTTGGTTACCCATTGATAACAAAGATTTAAAAACTTAAGCTATACTCTATTATTCATTCCAAAATATACTATAGTCCAGATACAAAAGCTTACTTCTCTCCCATTTCTGTACTACTATCCTCCTGCAAGGATTAAAAGGCACATAGAAGAAGGTAACCCTATCAATATTTATAAAGCAATTTGTCTATAGCCCAAAACAAAAGAGAATACCCGAGAAAAATAAGTCATAATCTTTGTCTCTGCCTTTTACTTCAGAGATAGCAATAGACAAATTCAAGAGATATATAGAAAATATCTTTAAAAAGACTTTGTGGGTGATTGTGCGTATGGGGTGAAGAAAGAGGAGAGAAGAGAGCATTCAGATTTTCGACTAGAACAGCTATAGTTGTTCTTCTTTCATTCTTTGAAACAGTGACTAGAAAGGGACAGACACAATGAAGGGAAAGATGAGTTTTCTTGTATGGATTAAGTTTGAAGTACTTGTGTGAAACTGAAATGGAGATGTCAAGTAGGAAAATAAATATATGTGTCTATATTTAGGAAAAATCCATGTTTGAGATACTGATTTAGGGGCTTCCAGCTTATAGATGATCCTTGAAGTTATTTTCTATCCAGAGGGAGTGTGTGAAGCAGCAGATATAAAGAAGAGAAACCAGGCAAAGAGGGCTGAGTAAGAGAATCAGAGGTAGAGTGAGAAGGAAGCAAAGAAAAGAGTGTGTTTTATTGTTGTTGTTGGTTTTGTGGGGGGGCTTTTTGTTTTGTTTTGTTTTTGGTGAGGGAGATGGACCCTGAGCTAATGTCTGTGCCAATCTTCCTCTACTGTGTATATGGGACGCTGCCACAGCATGGCTTGGAGAGCAGTGTGCAGGTCCTCGCCTGGGATCCAACCACACATATCCCAGGCCTCAGAAGCAGATCGTGTGAACTTAACTACTACACCACCAGGCTGGCCCCTGAGAAGAGGGTGTTTTTAAGGGAAAAAGATTACAATACTGGGATACTAAGTATGATAAAGACCAAAAAGTTTCTATTAAATTTGTTGTTGTTGCTATGCCCCCCAGTCTTTTATAGCAAAGCAGAACCCTGCCCAGTCTTTCACCGCCATCCTCTCACCTTCCGGCACTATATCAGATGATGCTCCACTGCTATTCATAGGGTTTTCATGGCCAACTTTTTATTTTTATTTTTTGGAAGTGGTTGACCAGGTCCTTCTTCCTCGTCTGTCTTAATCTGGAAGCTTCACTGAAATTTGTTCACTGTAAGTGATCCTGCTATTTGTAATACTGGTGGCATAGCTTTCAGCATCACAACAACACACAGCTACCACACTATGACAACCAACAGATGAGTAGTGTGCAGCGACACACAGCCACAGCCACCACAGTATGAGAACTGACGGGTGGTATGGTTCCATGACCAGAAATGCACTGGGGCTGTGGTGGTGAGAGCGTCGAATCTTAACCACTAGGCCATCAGGGCTCACTTCCTTTGGATTTAGCAACAATTAATTCCAGTGCTGTGGGAGGGGCTGAGGCTAGATGACAGCCAATTAAGCAAGTGAAGAATGTGGTGAGGAGATGGAGGCTGCGGTGTAATTGAGAAGTCTGACCTCTTTTTTTAACAGAAAAGAGAGACAAACAGGAATTAGTTCTGATAGAAAGCTGCCAGAAGAGAAAAAGAGGTTGAATATAGATAAGAGAGAGGGAAACCTCAGATGCAGAAAATATCTGTATCACTAATTTCTCCATCTCTCCATTTCTCAGTACACGACGTATTCTAAGATCTCTCAAATGTAAAAAAACAAAAACAAAAACCCTCCTTTGACTCTCCTCCCATGTCTCTATAGTTACCATTTTGTTTGTCTGCTCCCTTACAACAAAACTTCTTAAAGGAGGGATATATAATCATTGCTTCCACTTCTTCACCTTGTATTGGCTCCTTAACTCCAATTCTGCCCCCATCACTCCTCTGAAATGATTTTATTGTGACACCAAGGACCTCCACCTCACCAAAGACAATGAAAAATCACTTTTCTGTTTTCATCTTAAACACTTAGCAATATCTGAGCCTGTTCAAATACTCTCTTTTCTTGAATTATGTGATACCACAACTCTTGGTTTTCCTCTCCTTCACTGGCTTTTCCTTCTGAGTCCCAGAACACATCTTCTTCTGCTAAGGCTCTAAATGACAGAGTATCCCCAAACTAGTCCTAGAGGGCTTCTATTTTCCATTCACATTCATCCAATACACCATGGCTTAAAATACCAAATGTACAAATAACTCCTATTTTTTTCTCATATAGTTGACATCTCCACTGGATTGTCTAATTGATATTTCAAATGTAACTCATCCAAAACAGAGCATTTGACAGTCCCATGACTCCTCCACCTATCCCCCTCTCAGTCTTCATCTGAGTGAATATCCTCACCATTGAACGTTTCCCAAAGCCAATTTTACAGCATCCTTGATTTTTCTTTCCCTCCCTTCTCTTTTCCAATACCTATCCAACTGCAGACTTTTTAAGTTTGCGATCCAAGACATAGCTCTACACTGTTTCTCCATCTCTACTACAACTACCCTGTCCAAGCCACAATTATCTCTTACCTGGACTAGTGCAGTAGCCTCCCATCTAATTGCCCTGATTCTTTTCTTGACTCCTATGATCCATTCTCCTCACAAAGCCCGAGTGATTTTTTCCCAACAAAAATTAGATGATGTCACTCCTCCGCTTAAAACTTTTCTATGGCTTTCCATTGCATTTAAAATAAAAGTAAACTTCTTACTATGGTCTAAAAACTCCCACGTGAATGATCCAGATGTCGCTACCAGCAGCCCCAACTTCATTGCTTACTACTCTCCCCTTTGCATTGTACACTTCAGCCACGCTGGTCTTAGTTCTGTCCTTGAACATGCAAAGTTCATTTCTGCCTTACTTAGGGCATGTATACTAGCAGAGCTCTGCCCAAAGATTTCATGGCTGGCACATTTGCATCTTACAGGTCTCAACTCAAAGCTTACTTCCTTAGGAAAGGCTTCCCTCATTCTCTAATTGTGACTGTTTCACAGCAGCAAATTCATTTTCTTTATAGCACTTACCACTCTGTGAAAGCATCTTTGCCATGTGTTTGTTTACTTGCCTCCTGGACCTTAACTGTCCCATTCAGTGTTGTTATCTCTGGTACCTAGAAGACTGCCTGGCAAATACTGAATGCTTCCTCATGCAAATTAAGGTGGATGGGACACAAACCATGGATGTAGAGATTAAGATGAGGGACAGAAAGGAAAAAAAGCATGGGTACAAATACAAATAACTTGCTAAGTTTGGTGGCAGACAGTAAAGGAAGCCTCTACCTTATGGCTTCTACTTTCTCTGAAATCAGCACATAATGGGAATCTCTTGAGTTGTGACTGGATATCTTATAGAGACCAGTAAGAATTATAAGCAAGAGAGTGATGTGATTATATTCATTTTCAGAAAGGTGAATCTGCCAAAATAGAGCATAAACTAGAAGACACTGAACTAAAAAAAAGCCTGGAGAACAATTAGACAAGACCCCAGCTTGTTCAGAAAAAAATAATGATCATGGAGAGAGAATACGAGAGTGCACAATCAAACATCCAGCCTTTCATTGATTAACTGATGTTCAATGCTCCCTTACTGCTCTTCGTCTATCCAGAGGTGAACCCAACATTTAGTCATTTACTACCTGTTCCTTGTTAGCTCTAAACTTAAGCCAACTGCTTGCCTGGTGGCATGACTGATGATGCAGAAGAGAGGAGTAATAGTGAGGGAGAATATGAATGGATCAGTGCAATTGACACTGGAAAAAATTATTGTACATTCTTTGGGGAAATGGAGGTCATCTCTATATCTGAATGCTTGCACATGAATGAAGCCCAATAAGAACTAGCTGTTCCTGTGCATTTAAAATGAGAGGAATCACTCATTTTTTCTGAATCACTTTACTGGGAAATGCTGTCAAACCCATCCTGCTAAGGAGTACGTGTGCTTCTTGCTGTTGTAGGTGTTAATGGACATAAACAAACTGTAAGATCAATTCCTTTCTGGAACCCTCTGAGAATGGTGCTCTCAAAATAAAAGGAAATAAAGAATAGGCCTCCTGTCTAAGAAAATTGATTTATGGAAACATCCGTTGTGCAGGAGGTGGGAGATTTGTCACTCCACCTAAGAAATTGGAGTAAACAGCTCATTAAATTTACATAGCACACTAAGGTGAGAGAGAAACTATGAAAATCAAGAAAGAGAATAAATAAACAAAGAGGCAGCATATCTCCAATGGAAACTGGTTTAAAATGTATCAGGAAGAAAACAACTTAGGTTGAAAGCAAGAAGTTAACCATAAGTTGTAATAAAAATGGATTTGTCACTTACAGGGTGGTTTTTCATAGCACTCATGGAACACTGTCATAAAGGAAGCCCTGACTGGACGTGGGGAGTGAAAATACGGACAGATGGTGGTGAATATCAAGAATAAGTTTAGGGACTCCATCTTTTAAAAAATTATTTTCAGCTCAGCTAAAATGCATAGATCCTTTCAAAATGTGATCAATGTTCTGCTCTATGCAGGCATTCTAAGAAATCCAAAGATGATATAAGGTATAATCCTTCTCCTCAAGAAGTTTTTTTGACGGTTTGTGTGGATTGATTTATCATTGGGTTCTCATTTCTTATTTAATCGGAATTAATTATCTGAACACTGCCAAACTCCAGTTACAGCTTTTCTCCGATAAGACAGAAAAATTCAATTCATTAATATTCTTACCTATTTTACCAAGAAACTCTGAGTTGTTTATGTACATATGTGATACTTTTCTGTTTGTGTCCTCCTTCTTTTTTATACGGTATTTGATATGGCAATCCATTCATCCCTGGACAAGCTCTCCTTTCTCATCTTCCATGACAAAACATTAGTTCTCTAGCTATTCCAGACATCCTTTCCTTCAAGAACTTGCAAGCCCCAAGATTTTATTCTGGGCCCTATTCTTTTCTCATTTTACACACTAATGCTTGCACAGAGCCTGGAATATAGTGAAGAGTGAATAAATCCATTTTGGATTAATGAATCCAATCAATCGTCAAGTTCTATGGATTTTTGCTGTTTAAATATGAAATATATTCATATTAAAGAATGGCACAGAAAATCAATTTTAGGATGCATGAATGTGTTCATTTTACTTTCATTTGGCTGGGAATAGCAAATTTGTGAAAAGAACATTACAATTTGTAATGAATAGTTATCATAGTTGCAAATCTACATTTATTGGAATCTGTTCTGCTAATGTTTATGACCCCAGCAAGACTGTAAACTTCATGAGGGCAGAGAAGGTACTTACATTCATCTCCCATTCTCTCTCCAACAACTAGTGCGATTACCTGACTCAGTATATGTTCAATAAGTATTTTTAAAACTTATGAAATGAATGAAGGAATAACAATCTTATATCTGATTTTGCACAGTGCTTGAAAAGCTGAAAGTTAGGTGAACTGACAGGAAAGTAACAAATACCAAGGCCCTGTTGAGTTCAGAGCAGTGATCCCAGCCAAGGGGTGATCATATTGAAAAAGATGGTTAAAAGTTAAGCTCAGGGCCGCCCACAGGAGAAATACCCTGTGCAGGAGTAGGAGGCAGAGGAGAGCACAGGAAAGCTGTGACACCCACTGAAGGAATTACTTTACTCAGGAGTGGAGTGTGATGTAAATAACCGTTGAAAGCTGTGTAACTGAGAACGACCTATAACAGCATGGTGGGTCAGATAAGGAATTCAAGAACACCTCATTGTGGGGAAGAGGGATAAGCAATAACACAGCCTCATTCTGGAAGGAAGGTTCACGTGCCTGTGGTTCTTCCTGAGCTGGATAGATTAGAGCTGATTTCTGGAAGTGCTGGTATCAAATAGAAGTTTAGGACATATTAAAATCAAAACTGTTCTGAAAGAAAAGCATCCTTTTTCTGCTCTTCGCGTGTTCCTGGGCCCTTGGAGGCTGCTTCTGAGAGTAAGATTATTTTTTTTTCTTGTGCTTCCCTTTGTTCATTCTCCTTTATTAATGTCATGTTCTTGATAAAAATGCTTAGTGGTAGCCCGGCCTAGTCCTTCTAAATCAAACCACTCAAATTTGATCCCCACCCACCCTTTCAACCTGATCTTCCATTACTCCCCTGTAAGCCCTTTCTAGCCACTAGACTAACTTATTCACTGGGCCTAGAATACGCTTTCATTTCTCTGCCTTTGCTGACTTTTTGAGTGCTGTTATTCATTTAACAAAAATATGTAAGCAAGTGTCAGGAAGTCCTGTGGTATCACAAATACAACAGGGAACAAGACATTTGTTGAGTGTTTATTTTGCACCAGAGTACTATACTAAGTACTTTCCATAGATTTGCTAATCACAATAGCACTATAAAGTTAACTATGTTGTTCTCGTTACAAATGAGGACTCAGAGAACTGGGGAGCTTAATAAATTTTCCAAGATCACAGAGTTAAGAAAGAATATGCGTATGAGGCACATATGCATTCAACAAACACATAATGAGTGTTAACTCTGTGCCTCCTATGTCTTGCTGCTTCCCATGGCTGGACCAATCCTAAATTTCTGTCAAACCTGTCTACCACCTGTTTTACAACATTCTTATTCCTGATCCTGTATCCTCCTGCCTCAGAAGTCCTTCATATTCTTTGTCTTTATCTTATATTTTGTTCAAGATTGCACTGAAACTGCCCTCCTGCATGAAGCCTTTCTCCTCTACTTCAGAGAATGCCCACTTCTCCAGTCTCTGGCTGACTATGGCAATTAATTTTTCTGAAATCTAATTAAATTCTGCCGAGTATTACTTTTTAATTATTTCAATGTGTATGTCAACAGACAGTAAAATGCTTAATGGCAGGAATTATATCACATACTCCTTTATGTCATCCATTAAGCTTAGCAGTGCCAGACTTCTGGAAGTTTCTACTAAGCTCTAGAATAGAACTCAACTCTATTAAATTGACTTTGGTGAACATTTTCTATAAATAGATTCCCCATTGTTTAAAAGGTGCTTGCTTGCTTTGTCTACACTTCTTGATATTTAGAGATGATAGAGTTTTTAAAAATTTTTAAATAATCATTTTCAAAAGTGGGTCATTAAAGATAGAAAAAGCTACTCAAAAGGGATGTCTGAAATGATGGAGAGCCTTCAAATGTGAGCATCTTTTTCCTTTTCATGATACATGAAATAGTTTCGAGTGAAAGGAAACTAAAAGAAGGTATTGTTTTGGTTTTTGTGCATAAATTAATTTAATGGCATGCTCAAAAGAATGACAATTCAAATGCCTTTGAAGCAGAAGATATCTTACTGTTCTTATTATTGAACCTAAGGACACAGCCATCCCTCCAAAATGGGCCCAATTCTCACTAATTTGATCTCAAGGTATCTTTGTTTCTTTTAATTATACATGTCCATCTACTTTCTAAGTCCCTTTATTTGACTTAAAACATCCCCATTTTCTGACATGTCTCTAATCTCTTGTAAGCTCCTCAGAGAAATTTAGTGACACTCTCTCTGTCACAGAATGTCACATGCCCACAGCCCCATTACCCCTGCTGAACTTGAGAAGCTGCTAATTCTCTGGTTTGTGTCAGACCCTGGCACCTACATTTTCTTTTCTAGGCTGCTGGCAGCCAGCTTCATCGAGTGCATTGCCTCTGACTTTTCTCTCTAGACATTCAGGTCAATTGGGGTTCACTAGCTGGCAGGATTTCTCCTTTCTCCTTCCTCACAGCCAAGGTCATATCCTATAAGACTGACAGCCAAGGCAAGGAGCAGATGGAGACTCTCTCTTTGGCTAATGTAGATTTATGAGGAACAACTGCAATAAACAGCTGTGGTTCAGAAAGAGCCCTGGACTCACAGGGACCAGGGTCTGTGTGTGTCTCTCCTTTCTACTCCTTTAGCATGTGTAACCATGAGCAAGTCAGCCTACCTCTCAGAGCTTCGGTTCAATTTCTTGAACATGATGAACAAATAAACATGATGACATCTATATAGCAGGATTGCTACAATAATTACACAAAGTAATGAATTAAAATAAAATGGAATGGGCAGAGGAAAAATACAAACTTGACTTTTCAATGTGGGGATTTTCCTACGTCTTCGTTTGAGTTTACCACTGAAATAGAAATAGGTCAACACATTTCCTTACAGCTAAAGTCAACTGGGATTTACTAAAACCATTCAAAAGTTAAACCACTCCACGTAGCCTAAAAATTCAGAAGCACTAAAGTTTTGTGAACTCTTAGAAACAGAAAAAGAAATGGCTAAAATAATAACTTAAGCCAGAAAAATGGTTTCACTCCTTTACCAGACAGGTTCCACATCTTTTCTGTCTATCTTTCCATCATTGCAGTTATGCCCTGAGCTGAGCAGGAGATGGATAGGCACAGGATGAGGCTATGATAGCAAGACAAAACTATTAATAACTCAGTGTCACTATTAAATGGATCACAACTTAATCTCATATATTTATGTTACCTTATAGCTTGTAAAACACTTTGTTATTCATTGTTTCTGTACCCAGGAGTCATTTTATATAGTTATGTGCCAGAAAATATGCCCCAGTTGATCCCAAGCATCACAAATTCTGAGCCTCTAGAACTCTGGCTGGACAACAAAAGTCCAATCTATCCTCCTCCATGGATCCCACTCTTCTTGTTATTGTCTAGGAGTCCCCAAGGACTTTCATGTGCAATCACAGCATGTTAAGAAACTGGACATTGCTGAGAAGCTCATCTAGGCATATCATGTCCAAAGCAGGAACTTGGGCAAAGTCTCCCTCGAGTAGCAGTCATAGATGTGACCATAGGTGGCATCACTACCCACAGTGCTAGTTGTCAAGACAAGGTGGCCACTTCCCAGTGTTACGTTCAAGGAAGAGGATCCCCCAGCCAGGGCTCGTCAGATTAAAGCTATTTTGACTTGTGCTGCTTCCCAGACATAAAGCAGAGTAGAGATTACTCAGAGTTCTGCTCTTTGGACAAAAAGGAGTACAAGAATATGGCAGCAGTTTAGTCTCTTCAAGAAGATTCAGGCTTCCTGATATCCCTGAGGTCAGGCTCACAGCAGAATAAGAGGAGAGGAATCTGCATGCTCTGCATGGATGCTGGAACTGAGCTCTCTCCTTTCCCAACAAGTACTAGATGCCTACTATATGCAGGGTAATCTACTGAACGCTGATTATAAGCAAGGGTAAGCAAACCAAATGAAGTCCCTACCTCAAGCAGCTTGCATATGTGGTTGAGAAGACCATACTACTTAAAGGAGAAAAAAAAAAAGACAATAACTTACTTAGTTGCAAGACTCTCAAGCACTAATAGACCCAAGCCCAGTGTTTTATAACATAGCAATCCCTTGTTTTAATTCCCTAACAGCAATGTATTTGAATTCTCAAACAAGTATATGCTTATCCTAAAAGCCTTGTCTTAGTCACCTTTCTGGCAGGGAAACCCACATCTCATTTTAACCCTGTTTTATAGATGAGAAAACTGAGGTTCAGAACAACTAAGGCTAGGTTATTTTGTCAATAGACCTTCTCTGTACATCACTGTATCCACAATTCCCAGAATAGAGGATGTGTGCAAAAAAAAAAAAAAAAATCATGTGCACAAATTTAACCAAAATTAAGATGATGATAAGCAGCAGATTTTGGGGTTGAACTCATGTTTTCTGATTCTGGCACATGTTCTAAAGCTCTAGGGTAGCACTGTGCTTGGATAAATTAATGTGTAGAATTCTAGACCCTTAGAATTTGAAGAGATCTTAGAGCTCATCTAGTCTCCAGATCCACATTAGTATGGGCAATAAAGCATCCTGTGAAGGATTATCTTGTGTGTGCACACAGGTTCATAGCCATTTTCAGGTGAAAAAAATTATCAGAAATGGTATCTTTGGAATAAACCTGTACATTGCAGAATAGGTAAATAGTACTTGCTGATTCTTACCATGATTTCTGTGAGTTGGCGAACCATTGCATATTGAAGGTATATTTTCAAAGTATCTAATCGCCTCTTTTTTGTATTATTTAACATAGTTATGAAAATGCCAAAATCAGGAGAAATGCTTTAGCTACATCATCTTAATTCCATTCATGTTCATGAACCAAAAAGTATTTACCTAAAAGTGTTCAACTTCTGTAAAATGCCTACAGTTTATTAATTAGTCCTACCTGAGCATTCTTTAGGTTGATTTAAGCAATTACATATTGCTTAAGTATCTTATGTACTAGGCTCAGAGCTAGGCACTGGGAGGGTATATCAGGGTAAATTAGATATATTCTTATTCTCAGGAGACTGAAGGAGATGACAAAGAATAACAATAGCTATAACTCAAAAGAGAAAAAGAAACGAAGTACCATCCAAGGGATACCAACGAAGTGCTTAAGAATGCTAAGTAAATACCATGTAAGGATGGGGAATTGCAGAAAATGTTTACAGATTAGGTTTTGAAGGTGGACTTTGAAGAATGAATATGATTGTGACTCACTGAGATAAGAAAGAATCCATCCATTCATTCATACATCCATTCATTCTCTCAGTAAGTATTTATGGAGCACTAGCAAGCAAATGGAAACTATGGCTACAATGATAAACACAACCCACATAATTCCCTGCCCTAATAGAGTTAAGGGACTAGTGGCAAAGACAAATAATGAATGTGTAATTATGATAAAGTATGATGATAGCGAAATAAATGATGTTCTGGGAAAACGTGGAAGGAAGAAGACCAAATCCGTAAATCTGTTTTAGAGCATCAGGCAAGGTCTGCTTGAGTATCTAGCAAGCTGAAACCTGAAGATTAAGTAGAAGTTAACCACGTGAAGTACAAGTTAGTCGGGTGAAGAGAAGCAGGCAAAGGGTTCCAGACAGAAGTAATCATGTATGCAAAGACCTGGAACTGAAAGAAAACATGTGACTTCCAGGAACTGAATTAAACTCAGAATGTTGGCTCAAGAGCATGAAGAAGTACCAAGAGATGTGACTGGAGACTGACCTTGGATGGACTTGCAAGCTCCATTTCCAGGGGGCAATGGAGGCATTGAAGGAATATAAATAGAGATGTAACATAGTCAAATGTGTATTTGGGAAGGAGCATTCCAGCTCTAGGAAGTGAAGAGACCAGTGAGGAGGTTTATGAAGTAATCCAGGAGGCTAGATGACAAATAATGGTGGCCAGGACCAAGGTCAGAGCAGTGGTGGTGGAGACAAGTAGATGTATTCAGGAGATGTAGTGGTAGTAAAATCAATAGAAAGTGGTAATTAATAGAATGTGAGGGATGTGAGGCATGAGGAAGTGTCAAGAATAATTCAGCCTTCTCAAATTTCTGACTAAGATGAGGAAGACTGGAATAGACATAAGACTGAGGGGACAATACAACAAGAAAACATAACACTTGAAAATATCTATGCACCCAACATAGGAGCACCTAAATATATAAAGCAATTGTTAACAGACATGAAAGGAGAAATAGACAGTAACACAATAATACTAGGGGACTTTAACACTCCACTTACACCAGTGGATAGATCATCCAAACAGAAGATCAATAAGGAAACACTGGCATTAAAGGACACATTAGACCAGATGGACTTAGTAGATATATATAGAACATTCCATCCAAAAACCACAGAATACACATTCTTTTCAAATGCACATGGAACGTTCTCCAGGACTGATCACATATTAGGCCACAAAACAAGTCTCAATAAATTTAAGAAGATTGAAATAATACCATGCATCTTTTCTGACCACAAAGGTATGAAACTAGAAATCAACTACAGGAAGAAAACCAGAAAAGCCAGAAAAACGTGGAGATTAAACAAAATGCTACTGAACAATGATTGGGTCAATGAAGAAATCAAAGGAGAAACAAAAAAATAGCTGGAGACAAATGAAAATGAAAATACAACAAGCCAAAATCTGTGGGATACAGCAAAAGTGGTTCTAAGAGAGAAGTCTATAGCAATTCAGGCCCATCTCAACAAAGAAGAAAAACCCCAAATAAACAATCTAACAGTGCATCTAAGGGTACTGGAAAAAGAAGAACAAAGCCCCAAATCAGCAGAAGGAAGAAAATAATAAAAGTCAGAGCAGAAATAAATGAAAGAGAGGCTAAAAAAAAAAAAATAGAAAAAAATTAATGAAACCAAGAGCTGGTTCTTTGAAAAGATAAACAAAATTGACAAGCCTTTAGCTGGACTCACCAAGAAAAAAAGAGAGAAGGTTCAAATAAATAAAACCAGAAATGAAACAGGAGAAATTACAACAGACACCTCAGAAATACGAAAGATAATAAGAGAATACTATGAAAAGCTATATGCCAAAAATTGGATAATCTAGAAGAAATGGATAAATTCTTAGAAACATACAACTTTCCAAAACAGGACCAAGAAGAAGTATAGAATTTGAATAGACCGATCACCAGTAAGGAGATTGAAACAGCAATCAAAAACCTCCCAAAAAGTAAAAGTCCAGGACCATCTGGCTTCCCTGGTGAATTCTACCAAACATTCAAAGAAAACTTAATACCTATCCTTCTCAAACTCTTCCAAAAAATTGAAGAGGAGGGGAGGCTTCCTATCTCATTCTATGAAGCCAAAATTATCCAGATATCAAAACCAGACAAGGAGAACACAAAAAAAGGAAAATACAGGCCAATATCACTGATGAACATCGATGCAGAAATCCTCCACAAAATACTTGCAAATCAAATACAACAATACACTTAAAAGATCTTACATCGTGATCAAGTGGGTTTCATTCCAGGGATGCAGGGATGGTTCAACATCCACAAATCTATCAACATGATACACCCCATTAACAAAATGAAGAATAAAAATCACATGATCATCTCAATAGATACAGAGAAAGCATTTGACAAGATACAGCATCCGTTTATGATAAAAACTCTAAATAAAATGTGTATAGAAGGAAAATACCTCAACATAATAAAGGCCATATATGACAAACCCACAGAAAATATCACCCTCAATGGAGAAAAACCGAAAGCTATCTCTCTAAGAACAGGAACAGACAAGGATGCCCACTGTCACCTCTCTTATTTAACATAGTATTGGAAGTCCTAGCCAGAGCAATCAGGCAAGAAAAAGAAATAAAAGGAATCCATATTGGAAAAGAAGAAGTGAAACTGTCACTCTTTGCAGGCGGCATGATTTTATACATAGAAAACCCTAAAGAATCCACTGAAAAACTTTTGTAAACAATAAATGAATACAGTCAAGTAGTGGGATACAAAATCAACATACAAAAATTGGTTGCATTTCTACACACTAACAATGAAGCAGCAGAAAGAGAAATTAAGAATACAATCCCATTTACAATTTCAACAAAAATAATAAAACACCTAGGAATAAACTTAACCAAAGAGGTGAAAGATCTGTACACCGAAAACTATAAAACATCGTTGAAAGAAACCAAAGAAGACACAAAGAAATGGAAAGTTATGCTGTGCTCTTGGATTGGAAGAATTAACATCATTAAAATGTCCATACTTCCTAAAGCAATCTATAGATTCAACACAATCCCTATCAAAGTTCCAGCAACATTTTTCATGGAAATAGAGCAAACAATACTAAAATGTATATGGAACAACAAAAGACCCCAAATAGCCAAAGGACTCCTGAGGAAAAAGAACGAAGCTGAAGGTATCACACTCCCTGATTTCAAAATATACTACAAAGCCATAGTAACCAAAACAGCATGGTACTGGCACAAAAACAGACACACAGATCAATGGGACAGAATCAAGGCCCAGAAATAAACCCATACATTTATGGACAGCTAATATTTGACAAGGGAGCCCAGAGCATATGATGGAGGAAGGAGAGTCTCTTCAATAAATGGTGTTTGGAAAACTGGACAGCAACATGCAAAAGAATGAAAGTAGACGATTACCTTACTCCATGCACAAAAACAACTCAAAATGGATTAAAGACTTGAATATAAGACTCGAAACCTTGAAACTTCTAGAAGAAAACATAGGCCATACGCTCTTTGACATCGGTCTTAGCAGTGTATTTTCAAGTACCATGTCTGAACAGGCAAGGGAAGCAAAAAAAATGAACAAATGGGACTACATCAAACTAAAAAGCTTCTACACAGCAAAGGAAACCATCAACAAAATGAAAAGACAACCTAACAATTGGGAGAAGATATTTGCAAACCATACATCAGGTAGGGATTAATATCCAAAATATACAAAGAACTCATACAGCTCAACAACAAAAAAACCAACAACCCAATTCAAAAATGGGCAAAAGATCTGAACAGAGATTTCTCCAAAGAAGATATATGATGGCCACAGACATAGGAAAAGATGCTTAACATCATTAGCTATCAGGGAAATGCAAATCAAAACTACAATGAGGTATCACCTCACTCCAGCCAGAATGGCTATAATTAACAAGACAGGAAACAACAAATGTTGGAGAGGATGTGGAGAGAAGGGTGTACACTGCTGGTGGGAGTGCAAACTGGTGCAGCCACTATGGAAAGCAGTATGGAGTATCCTCATAAAATTAAGAATGGATCTCTCATATGATCCAGCTATCCCATTGCTGGGTATTTATCCAAAGAACTTGAAAATGCAAAGGCATAAAGATACATGCACCCCTATGTTCATTGCGGCATTATACACAATAGCCAAGACTTGGAAGTAACCTAGGTGTCCATCAAGGGATGAATGGATAAGGAAGATGTGGTATTTGAACACAATGGAATACTACTCAGCCATGAGACATGGTGAAATCTGGCCGTTTGTGACAACATGGATGAACCTTGAGGGTATTATGCTAAGTGAAATTAGTCAGAGGGAGACAGTCAAATATCGTATGATCTCACTCATAAGTAGAAGATGAAAACAAGGACAAACAAACACATAGCAATGGAGATTGGATTGGTGGTTATCATAGGGGAAGGGGAGAAGGGGAAGGGCAAAAGGGGTGATTAGGCATATATTATGATGTACATCTGAAAACTATATAATGTTATAATCCAATGTTACTGAAACTAAAAAAATAAAATAAAAAAAATAAAAATAAGCCTAAAAATGAAAAAAAAAAAAAAGATTGAGGGGAAATCCTGGAAAGTTTGTTTTGAATGTGTTGACTTTGAGATTTCTGAAGAACATTCCATTATAGTGTGTTTCCAGGGAGAGAGAGGGGAATCAGAAAAGGATGGAGGTGTGGAAGAGATGGAGACCTCTTTAAAGAAGAGCCTGGCTGGGGAGTAAGAAACTAATGGAGAGAAGTATGAGGAAGGCCAGAGCCAAACTCTAGAGGACTTGGAAAGCCAGGCCAGGTTAGAATACCCATTCATTCAAATTAAAACATCGTTAGAAAGAATCCCAACCACCACAACCTTGGTGTGGGAAATGAGTGAAAATATCAGTTTCCTAAGGAAGTTAGGTTCCATATTGAAAAGAACCCCAGGAACCTAAAAGGTTAGACAAGCCTCTCAAAAAGTGATCCTTTTTGTCCCACTGTTTGATCAGATCAAACTCCAAGCATGCTCAGTCAGGCTAAATTCTTCGCTCTCACATTCAATCATGATTCTATCCCTTCTTGGAGAAACCTGCACTGCACTTAGGTCAGTTTTGGCAACTCGACCAGCTCCCCAAAAAATTGAAAGTAATAACTTCCTACTTTCAATTTGAGTTCCTTTTCCCTCCTTCTGGGCCTGGTAACTTCTTGTCTTTCAACTATAAAGAGTAGTTCCTACATTTGAAACATACATCTTCAGGTGCTACCTGTTTTTAATTGTCACAGATATTGTATGAGGTAGGCAAGGCAGCTATAATTAATCCTTTTCATAAATATCAGGAAATCAAGGTTTAGGGACATTAAGTGATTCATCCAAGGACACACCACAGTCAGGACATGAATGCAGGTCTTCTGATGCTAGGGTTAGACTTTTTCTACTCTGCTGATAAGGAAGTAGGGAGTTTTTCATCACTTAACTCAGAAATATATAATATATAGCACATGTGCTATTAAATTCCACTTCCTACAGGTAGAGCAAACATTAATAACGAAACATGGCACCTTTTCCATCTGATTCTAGATGCAGCCTCCAAATCCTGGTCAACATAATAATTCACGTAGCTTCTACCTGTGAATCTGAGTGGGCATATGATGAAATCTCTTTTCAATGCTCATCTTAGGTACTTGTATTTTTAATAAGGATCCTGAAATACCTAAAAGCTTTATATGCATTTAGCCATGAGTTTTGTTTGTATACTAAGTAGTTATGAGATCTGGGGATGTCACTTTGCAAACCTCAGCCTAGTTTCCTCACTTTTAAAATGGACAATCTCTAAGGTTTCTCCTGGTTCTGACAGTCAATAATTTTATCAAAGACCAGGCCTGTGACAGAATGGGTTATTTTGAAGCAGGAGTGACCTTTCCATTGCTCCTCAGGTCACATCATATAGACTTCCACTTTCCTTATTTTCTTCTTAGTTCAGCCCTGCTAATCACTATTTATGTTTCACACCTCATGCTGGCCCCTAGAATGCTGTAAAATATTAATTAATTCTTTAAAATATAACACAGGAAACTGTCTCTAGCATTTCTTTTGCTCTCTTAACAGGTTGGGATTGCACATAGGTTGGGTTGCACGCTGCATACAGATTATAGAAGTCAGAGTGGTTGAGTATAAAAAAGCAAGAAATTTGAGATCATAGGAAACTGAGTTCAAATCCTGAATCAATCTTTGATGGGTGACAGGTATTTGGTCAATGGGACATCCTTAAGCCTTGGATTCCTCATCTTTGAAATAGGTTCAATATATCTAACTTGTGATGTGTTGCCATCCGAATTAGAAATACTTGTGTAAACAGTTTCTATCACAAAGTCTGACATAGGGAAGATAGTTAAAGTTAAATATGATGATTCAGAGGTCTCTAATGCCAATTCAAGACACTATCCAGTTACTTACTTGTTTACCCACTTTGTACATTTCTTTTTCTTTTCTTTTTTTTCTTTCTTTTTTTGAGGAAGATCAGCCCTGAGCTAACATCTGCTGCCAACCCTCCTCTTTTTTTGCTGAGGAAGGCTGGCCCTGAGCCAACATCCATGCCCATCTTCCTCTACATTTTATATGTAGGACGCCTACCACAGCCTGGCCCCATAAGTAGTGCATAGGTCCGTGCCCGGGATCCAAACTGGTGAACCCTAGGCTACCAAAGCAGAATGTGTGAACCCAACCACTGTGCCACTGGGTCAACCCCCCAACTTTGTACATTTAAAGTGATATCTTTTGGTTCCAGGTGACTTATAAACATTTAATATAATGTTAATACCCATAATCTCGTCTATGAAAAGAAACTTGTTTGGTATATAGAATTGTGGCTGTAATCTTTGGTATTAACTCAAGGTCTGTGATGCTTGAGCAAAACACACACCTTACCACAGCCACAGGGATGCAGTGTAACATTTCTCAGGACCACGAGCTTGATTTAAACAGATTTCAGAAGGCTGACAGGGTGACGCAGTGCCCGTCTGTTCGTACTCTGCGTTCCAGAACTACCACGTAAATAGTTATGTTTTGATTCCACATCTTTATGTTGGAAGGAAGCTTTGTCTGAGACTAAATAAAGGGTAGGAATTTAAACTAGATACAATATTTATCCACTAAAGAGCCACTGTCGGTTTGAAAAGCAAATATCATTAATGGGAACACAATACCTTCAGATCCTGTTGAAGTGTGTCGAGCCTCTGTAAAGTAGAATGATGAGAAAAATTGGTTTTTAACAGAAGTATGAAGAACAGCAGGGAGTTCTGTGGGCTAAGGAGCAGGGAGGGGCAGCTGTGGGGCTGCAAGCAGCATTCCTTCATCCCAGCCCTGCCTATAGTTTTTAAGGGACTTAGGCAAATCACCACTCCTGCACGTCTTTGATTTCTACGGGTGTAAAATGTGGACAACTATTTAGAGTTACCATGAGCCATATAAAAGTATATATGCCATATCAAAGAGTTGGAAGGTTCAGTGAATATGAGATGATGAAACAAAATATATCGATGTATTCATACTCTCAGGACTGGCCCTGATTTGATGACTGCTGCTGAAGGGCCTTCTGCCAAAATATCTCATGTCCCACAGGGATCAGTCTCTTCTGGTGCTCCAAATTCCAATCATTTGGGATTTTTTTTCTTGGGACTAAGGAAGCATTGTCTCTCTAAGAATCTCATTTTTGTAACTCAAATAACCCACAGGCAAAGTAAGGTATTAAGCAAGATTTATCTCTTAATACACTTGTGTGTGACATAATGACCTAATAATGAAGAAGATAAGATGGGTCAGTTTTGATGGAGATGAGATGGGGGAAGGAGCGGGCTGGAGCGTGAGACATAGTACATAGAAGCAGGCTCAGGTGAACAAAGCAGGTGATGGGGAAATGCCAGAAACGTTCCACATAGCTGGAGTGTAAGAAGCGTGGAAAACTGAGAAAGATGTCTTCACAGGGAATATAAGAGGGGGCAGAAGATCTCCTCCTTGTACAGTGGTTCCTTGGGGTCACATAGGTGGGGAAGGAGGAACTGGAATTAGTGTGTGTCTGCCGTAGGGGTGGGGGTAATACTGTTGCTGGTGTTAAACAGGGCTCCGCCTTCGACCCTTTCAAGCTACTCCTCTGCTCTTGTCCTCCTCTGTACAACAGGCCTGGGGCTGGCTAAAAGCTGGCCTAGGCCTCGGAATATCAATTCCTCCCTACCTAGCATTCCCAGCCTCTTTGGAGTGAGTGAGGGCTCTGTCCAAGGGAGCACTCTGTCCCCGGCTAGTCATGGGCGCAAGACACTAAGGCCTTAGCTACAAGTGAGTGTCAGCGGAAACCCTGGGAACCTTTGGGACTGGAGGACGTTGCTTGAGACTGACCCTTGGTGAAGGGGGGCCTTTGGCTTAGCAAAGGGCTAAACTCCTCATTATCATTTAAGAAACTCTCTGTCTAAAGACTGTTTAACTTAATTATATTAACAATTCTTATATAGCATATTTCTGCATGAAGGCAAAGAATCAAACTAAAATACCAGATCAAAACTGTCCTTTGCCTTTGAGTGACACGGCATCAATGCAGCAACATTGAGATGAGGCTCCTCCATTCTCTAAGCCTCAGTTCCCTGACCTGTAAAATGAACAGACTGGAGTAGGTGATCTCTGGGATCCACTCTAAGGCTAATATGCTCTGTTTCTATCTATGTCAGGAATGATACACTGCAGGTATGTTACTCCTCCCTCCACTTAGAGGCCATGCAGACATCAATAATTAATTATGATGTGTTTCTGCTGAGCTCAGATATAGCCTTAGGATACTTTAAAGGAGGTAGCAATTTATAGTCTATCCAAGATGACCAGGAGTTGAAACCCATTTGCCACCACTGATAAATCTATTTAAATTCCAAAGGTGTCTCAAAGTCTTGTACAAATGATAACAGTGACTCCAAAATGCAGATTAAGTTCTGCCTCAGTAACTGAGTAAATCCTACAGAGATTACATGGGTGGAGCCTGTTGCAGGAAGTGGAGAGAGAACAGATTTAGTCAGCTGATGCCTGAGGAGACTTGAAGAAATTCTGAGCAGAGATGATTTCTCCCTTGTTCCTCACTTTTCTATAACTACCACCTCATTCCAAGGCTTAAAGTCTCCTCTGAAATGAAAACTACCCTGAAAGAAGTCCAAAGAGGAAGACAAGCTAGCATGCATAGAATTAAAAGACTTGGATTACATTTGACAGCATGATCTTGGATAAATGACCTCTGAGCATTAGTTTCCATGTCTTTTAAGTGGAGATCAAAATATTTTAGGGTTGTTGCAAAAGATAAATAGGATAAAGTAAGTGAACGTGGTTTGAAAAAATGAAAAGAAATACACAAAAATATGATGCTGGTATAAACCCTTAATCAACTAAGAGCTTTGGAGAATTTATTTGAAAACAAATTAGGATTAAAAAGGAGCCCCACAGTAGACATCCTGGTGCCAAGCGGAAAAAAACACAGTGACAGGAGAGGCAGAAGGACACAAGACCCCCATTTTATCAAGGTGACTTTCTGCTCCCATCCTCAGTGAGTTACTACTCTTCAGCAAAGTGGCCTTGGAGTTCCTCACGGAACAACCACCAAGACTTTGACGGGCTCCTCTCAAACCCTGCATTTCTCATTCATTCTGGCTCAATCAGTTCCTATTCATCTTTACCTCACGTGTTCTTGCAGTTGAGAGAAAATGTACAAACTCCAGACCACCTGCCACCACTTGAAAAGCTCAGTGGCACAATGTCCATGAAGAATTTTTGGAATTTTAGGGCATTAATAAACTCTTTGAGTGAATTCTATGGGGGCCTTAAAAGTTTTTTTCCTTTTTCTATTCAGCAGGGTGTTGGCTGGGAAGCCGTTCTTCAGTCTTTCCCTCCGTGTATCTAGGGCATCTAGCTCAGCCCGAGACAAATCAACAGAGCCTATGGAATAGCGTTCCTACCGGATCTAGAAATGAATCCCTGGAGCTGTACAGGAGTCAGGAAAGACACTATTAATCAGAATTTTGTCCCTACCTCACTTACTATGTTTTTAATATGCCTGATGTGACAGCAGTGCTCTGGGGGACTTTTAGGAGAATCAAAGGACACCCTGAAAAAGTGGGGAGGAAAGTCAGAGAGGGAAAGGAGGCAAACCCAAGCCACTGTTTGTTCTAACTACATGTAAACACATGGAGCAGAGCTGAAATGGAGCAGAGACTTAAGTAAATGATCTTCAAGAATGTTTTATGGGTTAGGGATTGAAATAGGAAGAAAAATCAGAGGCTAAGGGATCTTTCATTAAAAGTATTCATTATCTCTCAATTTCAAGATTTTTGAATGGTAAAGAACTTGGGATCACTTGACCCTAAATCTTGTTTTGCTTAAGTATATTACTCCCTTTTTATAATTGAGAGTAAAGTGGCTGATTGATGATGGATGGCACAAATTTCCCACATCTCATTCCACTACATCACAAAGTAGGAGACCAGCAGATTGCATGAGTTCAGAGAAGGTGAAAGAAGAGAGAAGTAGGACATGAGGGAGACAAAGTTCTAACTACCTATAGGGCCACTGATAAGAGATTTTTTTGGAGGGAATGTTGAAAACGACATATACACAATTCTTTCTAGAAAATTTAGAGTACTTAGAGCACTAGTGACTTATTAGTTCCTACTATGTGTTTCCATTCTAGACAAAATTTTTACAGCAAAGAAGTCAATGTAATCCTAGATAATCCAATGGGGTCCAACTGAATGGCAGCATCATGTGTTTGGTCATTTCATTCTGCCATTATGAGGATGGAACACAGTGAGAGATTCTCAGTGACATGTTCAAAGTCATAATGAGAATTAGTGGCAGGTTTGGAGCAGATAGCAGAGAAAAACATATAAAGAAGTGTCATTTTACCTAAAACAGAACGTACTAGAATATATGTTCTAACAACGTGAACAGAACTGAGAGAACTAGGGTAAAGAGAAGGTGGAAAGATAATCTCCAAGAGGGGCTGAAACTGATTCATCTCTGTAATCTGCCCTGCATCTGTCACAGTGCTTAGCCCATAGTAAACCCACAAAAATGTAAATTTTTAATTAACTGGAATTTGATCAATTAAGATCAGGGTTTGTTTTCTGATGGCTTTGCCATAGCTGTGAAGAAATAAAAACAGAGGCTTCCAATACAAAATACTAGCTAGCATCCACAAAGAGATTCCAGAAAAATCATATGACTTTCAGAAGCATAGTAACCCAATAAATTTTTCAGAAGAAACAAAAAAAAAGAAATGAGAATAGTGTGTAAATACCCTATGTGATCATAAACAAAGAAGTTAACTTTTTGGGAACTCAGTTTTGACTTTGGATTAACAAGGTCCTAATTATGTGTCTCCCAGAATGAACACTCTATAATTCCAAATAATGTGTGTATGTATGAGTGGACACTTTTAAAACCTGACAGCAGAATACTCCCTGGACTTCTATATTTTGGTGGTTTGGAGAACAGCTTGGGTCTATTTTGAGAAAATCCCATGTTGATAACCCTGAACTCTTCCAGATGTGGAATTCGGGGAATGTTAAATATAAGATAATTTCAGCTTTGCAGAGAGTTCCAGTGTAGCTTGGTCATGAGCTAGCTCTTACTTAGAGTGTCTATGAGAAAAATACTCATAACACCAGTTCCACACTATGACTGCTTGGCCATCAATTCAGCTTCCAAATAGTGGCTCCTGCTGGTTCACATTTGTGTCACAAATAGGAATAAGCCACCATTCTTTACCTCCAGGAAAGCTCAAATTCAAGTGAGATATTTGAACATGCAAGTAATGATAACACAATATATTAATTGTCATAATACAACAAATCTATTTTATAAAAAGTACTCAAGTGGCACAGAGGAAGAAATGTGTCTCTCTGCCTCAAGGGGCCATCCCACTCATACAAGTGTCAAGCAAGGACACTTAGAACCAAAGAAAAAGAAGTAAAAGGATAAGATTAATTCCATTATATTAACATAGTCTAGAACATCTGTTTGACCTGAAAAGAAAATTAAGAAGTCAAAGGAGAGAGACAGTGCAATACAATGGAGAAGACCTTAGCATTTTGAGCAAAATTGGAGTTGGATTCGAATCCTTGTTCTGTCACATACTGTATGTGGCTTAGGGTGCTTAACTACTCTCAGGCTCCATTGCCTGTCTGCCTAAAAAAAAGAGAAATATCTAGTTCATGTGGTTGCTCTAGAGTTGAATGAGATAATTATGTACATTATCTAGCATGGTCCTAACTCAACAACTGGTAAGTAGACTGTTTAAGTCTAAAATATAAATTTTGGGACATGTTAATGAGAATCAGAGCACAGATTGCACTATTTGGGTTTTTTTCTCAATTTGTTGATGATTTCCATGTAAACCTCCCTTAGTTTTGTGTACTGAATATACCAGTCTAAGACTTTGGAAAATGTTTCTCTTCACAAAGAGAGACAGATCTTATGGAAAACAAGCAGCAGATCTAAAACGAATGCTGCAGCACGCAATCATTTAAAATTTTAATTATAACATTTAGAGGAGTTAAGCATTGATTCTCTCATAGTTAGATGTGTGCCCAAAGGACCTAAATGGAAAAACAAGTAACTACAAAAAAATACGTTAACAACTATTGGTTTGATCATCATGCTTAAGGAATGAACAATTGTCAAGAAAGGTAAATTTGAGAGGATATATCTAAGATTTTATTCTGCTATACTTTATGTGGAAGAAATATGAACTAGGAACAATTTACTGTTCAGGATATGACAGTATATGAAAATACACAAACACACATAAAACGGGTTTGCAAGTCTCTTGAGTCTCACATCAAAGTAAATATCTAAGGAAGATGGTCCTTGCAGGGACACTCCATGCTTTCAGACTGTGGCATCAGGGTAGAGCCTACCAAACTTGGGAACCTTGACCCATAAAATGATAGTTATCTAAAATAAATCTAAAAACCTTAATGAGCACCCACAGGTTTGCACTATGATAGGGGCTCAGCTCTTTGCTCTTGCTCTAGATTTTAAAACCCCAATATCTAAAGCTAATGAAGCCAATGGAATTCAGAGTTTAGGATAAAAGACAAGCCTCATATATGGGAGAATTCTGTATTTAGTTAATTTGAAGTAAAGATTTGAAGACTATAAAGCTCATGTGCTATCTATTGGTCTTCTTCCAGAATATATTTCAACATATAATTTGACGTAGATATTGCGTGACCTAGAACAGTAACGTTTTTGTGGATTAGGAGCCCTAATTGGGCTTTCAGTTGAATTTTGCTGTGAGACTGATGGCCTAGCTATCAGTAGGGAGTCTCCTAATTTTGATCACAAACACACAGAAAATACACTGACAAATATAAAAGAGAATCTTTAAACAAACAGATTTAAAATGTTTATAATTTTTTTTTTACATGAGAATATCTAATGTTAACTTTAGAAGCTGACTTGTGAGAAGGGGCAGGAAAAACAGTCCTTGGATGATTAAACAACTTCAGTCCATGAAGCATGAGGTTTAAACAGAAAATTGGCTTTGAGTAGGTCCCTTTCCTTCTCTCGCTCAGATTCTTCGTTTTTAAATGAGGAAATGTCTATAAAAGGTATATAAATTCCATCTGTCTCCAAATTAAACTATCACTTATGGTATTGAGAATCCTAATTATTTCATCTCTCCATTTCTGAAGGACATTTGCTTCATTGTTTTACAAATATTTTTACATTTATTACATATTTTACAAACATTTATTGACCACCTAATATGCACCAGGCACATAGATACCAGAGATATAGTAATGAGTGACCTAAACAGCAAATCTCTGCTGCCTGAAGTTGACATTCTAGCGGGGGGGGGGGGGGGGGGGGGGGGGAATACATAAATAAAGGTAAGTCAGAGGTGATAAGTTAAATAGAGAAATTCAAAGCGAGGAAGGAAGGATAATGACTTCAATGGAGAAGGTGTGATGATTTTCAATAGAAACTCTCACTAAAAAAATGACATTTAACCAAAGATCTGAAGGAGGTAAGGAAGTGAGGCAAGTGGAAATCTGGGAGCAGAGCACTCTAGGGAAAGGCAACTACTGCAAATGCCCTGAGACAGGAGTAAGTGTTTGTACATTCCAGGAACGACCAAGAGCCCAATACGAGTGGAGTAGGATGAGCAAGGAAATCAGGAAAAGGTGAGGTTAAAGAGGTAACAGGAGAGCTGAGAGTTTAAAGCCTTGCAGGTCACTGTATAGATATTGTCTTTTGCTCTCAGTGAAATGGGAAGCCATTGAAGAACTTTAGGCAGAAGGCATAACATGGTCTGACTCTCCCTGTCTGCTGTGTTGAGATAAAGGGAAGATCAGTTAGAATAGTATTTATAATAATCCGGGCAAGTGGTAATAATGACTAGGACCAAGATTGTGGCAGTGTCAGAGGTAAGTCAGATTCTAGATGTATTATGAAATTATTGCCAACAGGATTCGCTGTTGGATTCGATGTGGATGGAAAAGAAAGTGAAGTTATAGACAATTTCAAAATGTTTGGCTTCAGGAAGTAGAAGGATACTAGTACATAACTAGAACCAGGCAGCCTGGCTTTGAAGTTCAGCTCTACCACTGTGTGACACAGCGCAAGTTAATGTATCTATTTTTTGTTATAAAATGGGCTGATAATATTACCTATCTCATAACAAGTTTTTGAGGATTAAACGAGTTAATCTACAAATAGTTCTTAAAGTAGTACCTGGCACATAGTCAGCCCCATATAAATGTTTGCTATTGCTATTGTCCTTATGTTGAGAAAGACTATGGTAATCAGATTTGGAGCAACAAGATCAGGATTTAGAGCTGGGACATGTTAAGTTTGAGATAAATTTAAGGTTTCTATCAGCAATCCAAGTGTAGATGTTGGGGAGTCAGATATAGACATAGCTATAGCTATAGATATAGATATAGATTCATACATATATGAATCTAGAGGTTAAATTTAAATGTCCTCAGGAACTTTTGGAAGATGGTGGCAGAGGAGAATCCTGAGCTCACTTCTTCCCATGGAAACAACAAAACTACAACTACCTGTGGAAGAATTTCCTCTGAGAGAGATCTGGAAAGTGGATGAAAAGAACCTCCTCAACAAGAGACAAGAAGGTTGGAAAAGGCAGCTATACAGTCCAGCTGAAGAAAAAACCATACCCTAGAGGTGTCAATTCATGGTCTGGAGTGATCTCAAAGGTACAGAGCTTTTCCCAGCAGAGTGGGGATTTGAGCTCCATATTAGACTTCCTAGCCCTTAGATCCAACACAAGAGAAAGGAGACCCAAAAACATCTGGCTTTAAAAAACAACAGGCAGGGGCAGGCCAGCCTAGTGGCACAGTGGTTAAGTTCACACATTCCACTTCAGTGGCCTGGGGTTCACCAGTTGGGATCCCAGGTGCAGACCTACGCACTGCTTATCAAGTCATGCTGTGTCAGGTGTCCCATATAAAATAGAGGAAGATGGTCACAGATGTTAGCTCACTGTTAATCTTCCTCAAAAAACCCACAAAAACAATGGGGGAGTATGAACAGGAAATCTATAGAACTTCAGGGAAAGGAAAACCTTCTCTTAAAGGGCCCATGTACACACTAACTTGACCTGGAAATCAGCACAAAAACACCAGATAGAAAAGTGCATGGTCAATTGGTAAAGGAGATTCACTTATTAAGCTCAGAGCACATCCTGGAGAGGCAGTAGGTGGCTTGCCCCACCTCCAAGGACTGAGACAGTGGCAGCAGCCATTTTTGTGACCTAGTTCAGTGGTGCTGACACCGACACTGGCAGGGAACACCTGGAATCTTCCTTCTAGCCTGCTAACACAGGAGCCTTCCCTGCTCACTAGAGCACCAAAGGCAATTGAGCACAGCCAGACAGCAGACAGCAGAGGCAGCCTCCTCAGGGACTTGCTTCACCCACCAATAGATGTGGCTTCTGCACAGGAGGCCTGCTCCACCCACCAGCACACCTGAGGCAGTTGCAAGCCTCCAGGCCACACAGCCAGCTCACATAACGGGACCTGCCTTGCCCTCTAGCATGCCCAAGGAAGTTGTCCACAGCTTGATCACATAGATCACACAGCCAGCTCATGCCTGAGGCCTGCCTACCCAAAAGCAAGCTGGCAACAGTTGTTCCATTGGGCCAAAAACCCAGCTACATTGGGGTCAGCCCAGCCTACCCACAGCCCCTCAGTGATAGTGGCCCCACCACAACAGAAAGGCACATACAGCCTGCACAGGGGAAACTCCTGTAACTTGGCATAGGAGACAATAGAGGATCATGCTGCTGGGCCCCATAAGACATCTCCTACGTAAGACCACATTTCCAAGATTGAGAAACATAGCTGACCTATCTAAAATATAGAAATAAGCACAAAGAACTAGGCAAAATGAAGAGACAAAGGAATATGTTCCAAGTGAAAGAACAAGACAAATCCTCAGAAAAAGAACTAAATGAAACAGAGGTAAACAATCTACCTGATAAAGAGTACAAACTAATGGTCACAAGGATGCTCACTGAACTTGGAAGGAGAATAGATGAACACAAGTGTGAACTCCAGCAAAGAATTAGAAATTATAAGAAAGAATTAATCAGAGCTGAAGAATACAACAGGAACAAAAAATTCACTAGAGGGAATCAACAGCAGGGTAGATGACACAGAAGAATGAATCAGTAATCTGGATGACAGAGTAGAGGCAATCACCCAAGTTGAACAGAAAAAAGAAAGAGGAATTAAAAAGAATGAGGGCAGTTTAAGGGATCTCTGGGACAACATCAAGTGTACTAATATTCACATCATAGGCGTCCCAGAAAGAAAAGAGAGAGACAAAGGAGCAGAGAACTTCTTTGAAGAAATAATAGCTGAAAACTTTCTTAACCTTAGAAACAAAACAGATATTCAGATATAGAAAGCACAGAAAGTACTAAACAAGATGAACCCAAAGACGTCCACACTGAGACACATTATAAGTAAAATGTCAAGAATTAATGATAAAGAAAGAATCTTAAAAGCTGCAAGAGAAAAGCAACAAGTTATGTACAAAGGAAACCCCATAAGGCTATCAGCTGACTTTTCAGCAGAAACTTTACAGGCTAGAAGGGAGTGGCACAATATATTCAAACTGCTGAAAGGAAAAAACCTACAACAAAGAAAACTCTGCCAGGCAAGGTTATGATTCAGAATGGAAGTAGAGATAAAGAGTTTTCCAGACAAGCAAAAACTAAAGAAATTCATCACCACTAAACCAGACTTACAAGAAATGTTAAAGGGACTTATTTAAGTAGAAAAGAAAAGACCACAAATAAAAATAAGAAAGACACAAAAGAAAAAATATCACTAGTAAAGGCAAATATACAGCAAAGGTAGTAAATCAACCACCCATAAAGGTAGTAAAAAGGTCAAAATACAAAAGTACTAAAATCATCTATATCTACAATAAGAGGGCAAGGTACACACAAAATCAAAAGAGGTAAAATATTATGTTAAAAACATAAAATGCTGGGGAGGGGAGTAAAAGTGTAGGATGTTTAGTATGAAGTTGAACTTAAGAGACCATTAACTTAACATAGATTGTTACATACATAGGTTATTATAGATGAGCTTCATGGTAACCACAAAACAAAAACCTATAATAAATACACCAAAAATAAAGAGAAATGAAGACAAACAAAACACTAAAGAAAGTCAACAAATCACAAGGTAAGAAAGCAAGAGAAGAAGAAAAGAATAAGAGAAGAACTACAAAAGCATCCAGATATAAAGTAACAAAATGGCAATGAGTATATACCAATCAATAATTATGTTAGGGGTTGGCCCTGTGGCCAAGTGGTTAAGTTCATGCACTCCACTTTGGTGGCTCAGGGTTTCACCAGTTCAGATCCTAGGCACGGACATGGCACCACTCATCAGGTCATGTTGAGGTGGCATCCCATATAGCACAAACAGAGGCACTCACAACTAAAATATACAACTATGTACTGGGGGGCTTTGTGGAGAAGAAGAAAAAAAAATATTTGCGATGGATGTTAGCACAGGTGCCAATCTTTAGAAAAAAATAATAATAATTATGTTAAATGTAAATAGACTAAATGCTCCAATCAGAAGACATAAGGTAGCTTAATGAATTGAAAAAATAAGGCTCATAGATGTGCTGCATACAAGAGACACAATTCAGATCTAAAGACACACACAGATTGAAAGTGAAGGGTTGGAAGAAGATACTCCAGGTATATGGAAACGGAAAGAAAGCTGGGGTAGCAAAACTTATACCAGATGAAATAGACTGTAAAACAAAAACTATAGCAAGAGGCAAAGAAAGGAATTGCATAATGATAAAGGGAATAATTCAACAAGAGGCTATAACACTTGTAAATATCTATGCACCCAATATAGGAGCACCTAAATACATAAAGTAAATATTAACAAACATAAAAGGAGAAATTGACAGTAAATCGATATTATTGGGGACTTTAACACTCCACTTGTACCAGTGGATAGATCATCCAAACAGAAGACCAATAAGGACACATTGGTCTTAAATGACACATTAGACCAGATGGACTTAATAGATATATACAGAACATTCTATCCAAAAACTACAGAATACACATTCTCCCTCTCTCATTTTTTTTAAGTGAGGAAGTTTGGCCTGAGCTAACATCTGTGACAATCTTCCTCTACTTTCCACATGGGACACCACCACAGCATGGCTTGATGAGTGGTGCATAGGTCCATGCCTGGAATCTGAACCTGCAAACCCAGGGCCCCCAAAGTGGAACACACAAACTTAATCACTATGCCACCAGGCTAGCCCCTACACATTCTTTTCTAATGCACAGGGAACATTCTCCAGCATAGGTCACATAGTAAGCCACAAAACAACTCTCAATAAATTTAAGAAGATTGAAATAATATCCAGCATGTTCTCTGACCACAGTGATATGAAACTAAAAATCAATTACAAGAATAAAACTGGAAAAGTTACAGATATGGGGAAATTAAACAAAATGCCACTAAACAACTACTGGGTCAATGAAGAAACCAAGGGAGAAATCTAAAAATATCTAGAGAAACGAAAATGAAAATATAACATATCGAAATCTATGGGACACAGAAAAAGCAGTACTAAGAGGGAAGTTTATAGTAATAAAGGCCTACCTCAAGAAACAAGAAAAAAATCAAATAAATAATCTAACATTACACCTAAAGGAACTAGAAAAAGAACAAATGAAGCCCCAAATCAGTAGAAGGAAGGAAATAATAAACATCAGAGTGGAAACAAAGGAAATAGAGATTAAAAATACAACAGAAAAGATCAATGAATCTAAGAGCTGGCTCTTTGAAATGATAAACAAAATTGGCAAACCCTTGGCTAGACTCACTAAGAAAAAAAGAGAGAAAGCTCAAATAAATAAAATCAGAAACAAAAGAGGAGAAATTACAATGGATACCACAGAAATACAAGGAATTAGAATACTATGAAAAGCTATATGCCAACCAATTGGATAATCTAGAGGACATGGATAGTCTTAGAATTATAAAACCTTCCAAAACTGAATCAAGAAGTAATAGAGAATCTGAATAGACTGATCGCTGTTAAGGAAATCGAAACAGTAATCAAAAACCTCCCCCCCCAAAAAAAAGTCCAGTACCAGGTGGCTTCTCTAGTGAATTCTATCAAACGTTCAAAGAATATTTAATACTTATCCTTCTCAAGCTCTTCCAAAAAAAATTGAAGAGGAAGGGACACTTTCTAACTCATTTTATGAGTCCAACATTACCCTGATACCAAAACGAAAGACAACACAAAAAAAGAAAATTACAGGCCAATATTGCTGATGAACATAGATGCAAAAATCCTCAACAAAATATTAGAAAATCAAATACAACAATACATTAAAAGGATCATACACCACAATCAAGTTGGATTTATTCCAGGGACTCAGGGAAGTTTCAACATCCACAAATCAATCAATGTGATACACCACACTAACAAAATGAGGAATAAAAATCACATGATCATCTGAAATAAATGCAGAGAAAGCTTTTGACAAGATTCAGCATTCCTTTATTATAAAAGCTCTCAACAAAATGGGTATAGAAGGAAAGTACATCAACCCAATAAAGGCCATATAAGAAAAACCCACAGTTAACATCATACTCACCGGTGAAAAGCTGAAATCTATCCTTCTAAGATTAGCGAAAGACAAGGATGCCCTCTTTTGCCATTCTTATTCAACATAGCATTGAAAGTTTTAGCCAGAGCAATTAAGCAAGAAAAAGAAATAAAAGGAATCCAGATTGGAAAGGGAGAAGTAAAACTGTCACTATTTGCTGATGACATGATTTTATAAATAGAAAACTCTAAAGAATTCACCCAAAAACTATTAGAAATAATAAACAAATACAGTGAAGTTGCAGGGTACAAAATCAACATGTAAAAATCAGTTGCATTTCTATACACTAACAACAAACTAGCAGAAAGAGAAATCAAGAATACAGACCCACTTACAATCACAACAAAAAGAATAAAATACCTAGGAATAAATTTAACCAGGGAGCTTAAAGTCTTGCACACTGAAAACTATAAAACATTATTGAAAGAAATTGAAGAAGACATAAAGAAATGGACAGACATTCTGTGCTCATGGATTGGAAGAATTCACATAGTTAAAATATCCATACTACCTAAAGAAATCTACAGATTCAATGCAATCCCTATCAAAGTCACAACAACATTTTCCCAGACACAGAACAAAGAATCCTAAAATTTATACGGAACAACAAAGGATCCTGAATAGCTAAACTAATCCTGAGAGAGAAGAACAAAGTTGGAGGCATCACACTCCCTGATTTTAAATTATACTACAAAGCTGTAGTAATCAAAACAGCATGGCACTGGCGGAAAAGCAGATGCATAGATCAATGGAACAGAATTGAGAGCCCAGAATTGAACCCATGCATTTATGAACAGCTAGTTTTTGACACAGGAGCCAAGAACATACACTGGAGAAATTAAAGTCTCTTCAGTAAATGGTGTTGGGAAAACTAGACAGCCATATGCAAAATAATGAAAGCAGATCATTATCTTACACAATACACAAAAATTAACTCAAAATGGATTAAAGACTTGAATGTCAGACCTGAAAACATAAAACTTCTAGAAGAAAACAGGCAGTATGCCCTTTGACATTGGTCTTAGTAGTATCTTTTTGAATACGTCTCTTCAGGCAAGGGAAACAAAAATATATAAAAACAAATAGGACTAAATCAAACTAAAAACCTCTGCATGGCAAAAGAAACCATCAACAAAACAAAAAGACAACCTATCAACTAGGAGAAGATATTCTCAAATCGTATATCCAATAAGGGGTTAATATCCAAAATGTATAAAGAACTCATACAACTCAACAACAAAAAAGCAATCCAACTAGAAGATGGGTAGACAATCTGAAAGATATTTTTCCAAAGAAGATATACTGATGGCCAACAGGCACATGAAAAGATGTTCAACATCACTAATTATTAGGAAAATGAAAATGAAAACCACAATGAGATATCACTTCACACCCCTCAGAATGGCTATGACTAAGAAGACAAGAAATGACAAGTGTTGGGGAAGATGTGAAGAAAGAGGAACCCTCATACACTGCTGGGAAAGTAAACTGATGCAGCCACTATGGAAAACAGTATGGAGATTCCTCAAAAAATTAAAAATAGAACTACCATATAATCCAGCTATTCCACTTCTGGGTATTTCTCCAAAGAACACAAACAGACTAATTTGAAAAGATATGTGAATTCCCATGTTCATTGCAGCATGATTCACAATATCCAAGACTTGGAAGCAAACTAAGTGTCCATCAAAAGATGAAAGGATAAAGAAAATGTGGTGTGTATATACACAATGGGATACTATTTGACCATAAAAAGAGATGAAATCTTGCCATCTGCTAAAACGTGGTTGGACCTCAAGGGTATTATGCTAAGTGAAATAAGCCAGACTGAGAAAGACAAATAATGTATGATTTCACTCATATGTGGAAGATAAAACAATAAACAAACGCACACATAGATAGAATAGATTTGTTGTTACCATAGGGAAAGGGGTTGGGGGGAGGGCAAAAGGCGTAAAGGGGCACATGTGTACAGTGACAGATGGCAACTGGACTTTTGGTGATAAAAACAATGTAGTCTACACAGAAATTGAAAAACGACATACACTTGAAATTTATATAATGATATAAAGCAAAGTTACCTCAATAAGTTAAAAATATAATAAATGTCATCAATGTATAGGTGGTGCTTAAAGCATATTACTGAATGAGATCACTACAAATGAGAGGAGTTCTAACGCTATATCCCCGGAGCACTTCAACATTAAGTAGAGGGAGACGTAAGAGTGTCCTAGAAGCCAAATCAATCGTTTCAACTGTAAGGGAGCAATCAACTCAATCAAATACTCCTGGTTCATCAAATAAGAAAAAGACTGAGAATTTACTATTGGATATAACCATCTGGAGTTCATCAATCAATAGCTTTTTGGTAGAGTGGTAGAGGTGAGAGCTGGATAGGAGGCCATTGGGAAACAAAGAAGAGAATTGGAGACAATGAATAAAGCCAAGTCTTTCAAAACCTTTTGCTGTGAAAGGCAATAAGAAATACAGGGCAACAGAAAGAGAAAGTGAGACTGAGAGACATTATATTAACGTGGGGAAATAAGAGCATATTTGTGTGCTGACAGGGAATGATCCAGGTGAAAGGAAAAAAAATAACGATGGATGAGGAGAGAAAGATAAATTATTCCCATCCCACCCCTGCATTGTGGAGAAAGAAAAGTTGGCCCAGAAGAAACCTCAGTGTGATTGGGCGTACTCAAGGCTGGGAGTTCCCATGCTCCCTGGAAGTGCAAAAGTGAGTACAGACTTTCCTGCCACTTCAGGAAGAATGCTTCGCTGCTTTTCCTAGGTAAAGAGAGAACAGACAAAATATCAAAAAATGGGGAAACAACAGAAAGTATCACTGATCTAATTCGTCACTCTGTTGTAGAAGAAATCCAGCAGAGAACTGAAGGCTCTTGCACCCGATGTCTCCCTCTAAATTGTACCTTCTGCAGGAATATTGGCCTTTCCCTAGCAGGGACTCAATGAACAGTCCCAGCCAAGTTAGAGACTTTACCAGGATTAGCTAATTGAACCCTCAGAGTATTAATGAGAGGAGTATTACAATTATTTCTACTTAGAAATGAGGGAACTGAGGTTCTCTGTGGATAAGTAAATTGCCCAGGAGATTTGAACTGAGATCTAGTGGACAGCTGAGCCTGAGCACTTCCTCTACAGTCCACCTGCTTTACCCTCCATCCCATCTCATGCCTGTCCTACTGAAGGACAGCATCAGTGTAGAAGGAAAATGAATCTGAGACTTGCTTCTCTTCTCCTGGAGGAAAATAATATGCACACAGATTTCCTTGAATGGAAAGGGCAATTGCTGAAATTGGATTGATGTGTTTATGTAAAACTGAGACAATTTTACTCTGTAATTAATTAGTCTATGAACGCTGATAAATGTAAATTCCATGACACCTTCAAAAATCTATTTCTGTGCCATACAATTATTCACCATCATCTCAGAAGTTTGAGAGTCCAATATGTAATTAATGTGAAAACCATGACTGGGCCTCAGAGCTGCACAACAGTTTGAAAGGAAGACCCACAAAGTCTATGTTTGTAGTTTGGTGTCAAGAAGTTTGACATCAACCTGGGTATGTTGGAATCTGATGGGGAAACTCACATGCTGTCAGAGAATTTAGGAGCCAGGGCCCTTAGTCATTCTTCTAATAGTAGCACCAGATCCTTCCCCCAGAGGTCCCTACTAAGAGGAACATGTAGGGGGTCAATCAATTAAGACTTATTTATTGAGTCCCTACTATGTGCCATGAGCTGTTCTAGATATGACACATGCACATTCTTCCTTGTGTAACTTTAGTCAAGAGACAATCTCTCAGATTTTAGTTTCTCTTTCTGCAACATGTGGATCATAGAATTTGACATGAGTGGTTTTAAGTAACTCCAGTCTAGGCTATTTGGCGCTTCTTTTCTAACTCTCAAATTAGTGAGCACAGAGTAAGCACACAAGAGAACTTCTTTCTTTACAGTTGACACAGATGGGCTGAACCCTGGACACAGAAGAGTGAGTGGCCTCAGGTAAGTTATTTCCTCTCTCATCTATCACTTCCTTGTAATACTGGAATGGTGATAGTACAGGCATATTGGAAATACTGCAGGGTCGGTTCCAGACCCTGCAATAAAGTGAATATCACAATAAAGCAAGTCACATGAATTTTTTGGTTTCCCAGTGCATATAAAAGTTATGTTTACGTTATACTGTAGTCTATTAAGTGTGCAGAGCATTTTGTTTAAAAAATAATGTACGTACCTTAATTTTAAAAATACTTTATTGCAGGCCAGCCCAGGTGGCCTAATGGTTAAGTAAGTTCAGTGCACTCCACTTCGGCAACCTGCATTCAATTCCAGAGCATGGACCTATATTTGTCTGTCATCCGCCAGGCTTTGGTGGTGGCTCACAAACAAAAAGAGGAAGATTGGCAGTGGATGTTAGCTCAGGGCGAATCTTCATCAGGAACAAAAAGAAAAACAATACTTAATTGCTAAAAAATGCTGACTGGGTGTTAGGCCACAAGACCAGCTGGGCTAGGGCAGCAGGATATCATGCTGAGAGACCAAAGAAATGACCCGGAGACTGCGGAACTAGACATATAGGTTTACTGGGTCCTTCTTACAGGAGCATGTCCAGTGGCGGCCAGCTGGATGGAAATGTGCACCCACAACCATCCCCTAAGAGAAGCTTGCTTAAGTAGGCAGAGTAACAAAGGCTGCATGCTTGCCAAAGAGCTGTCCTTGATACAACCAGCGTTCCCAGGAACAGTAGCTCACATGGAGGGGCTCTGTGTCCCTGTAAGATGCAATGTTCTCCTCGTGGGATAAGGGAGGATCCGGGCTGTCCAGGTCCCTGTAGCTGGGCTGCCTGCCCAGAAGTTCCAATGGGCCTGGGGGTTTCTGCTGTGCAAGCAGGGCCCAGGCCCTACACTGGGGAAGCTGGAGCAGAACCAAAGGGGAATGGGTATAGTGTGAGATGAGAGAGTCCTCAATATGGATTTTCATCAATATCCTATGAAATATAAATATTTAGCTCTTTCTCTCATTGAATCAACACATATTGACAGAGTACTCACCATATACCAGGCACTAGAGTAAGTGCTAGGGAAGCCAGCGATAACAGATAATGGCCCCTGTACATGGGAACTGTAGGGTCTTCACCAGAATACAACAAATAGGTAACTAAGATTCAATTCTATGATAAAGGAAGTGTAGGATGCTACAGGTAAACTTAGGAGGGACACCTAACCCAAATTGGAAGATCAGAAAAGCAACAACCCAGACCTAAAGATAGATGAATATTAGCCAGGTAAAGAGGTGGGGAAGTGCTTTACAAGTCAAGATAATGGATTAGGAGAAGGTCCAGGGTAAAAGAGAGGATGATTAAGCCATAGAGTAGAAGAAGAGGGGCTTAGAGATCAGGTTGAGGGCTTAGGTAGGGCTAGCATGGGTCTCATAAGTTGTGTTAGAGAATGTTTGATTTATCCTAAGTCACTGGAACTCTTTAACAGGGAAGAAATCAGGTTGATTTATTTATTGGAAAGTTCTCTCTGGCTACAGAATTTAAAATGGGTTGGATGGGACACCACAGAAAGTAGAGACGTACATGAACAAGCTATTACTGTAATCAGGACAGGAAGTGATGATGGCCTAAACTAGAGCAGTGACAGTGGGGATAGAGAGAAGAGGATGGACTCATCTCACGTTTGGAAGGTAGAATGGATAGAATGAATAGGATGTGCTGGTTTACACAAACTGCCTTTGTCTTAGCACATTTTCTGTTATGCCTACAGCCCCTTATAATGGAAACAATCTGCCCATGGCCTCTGCTAAAGAGACAGCCATATTTTGCACCACTTGATGCCACCACCCAGTAGATCCAAGTGACTGGAGAAGAGGCATCTTATTGGATGAGGGCTGAGTATCTGACCCAAAGCTGGAATATAGTGGGTCTTAAATAAATTCATATTGTCTCTCGTGGGTATTATACTCAAGAATTACCAAGAGAATAAGTTAAATAGCAAAGTGCAACCTAAAATTATGAGGAAGCCAAGACACCTGAAGAGTAACATTAAAATGGAGTTCTAGAATGAAAAGCCATATATTCCAAGCTGCTGATGTCACTTAAGCCACCTTGGACCCAGAATCACCCATCAGTTCCTGCTCTTATGAATTTGTTTGGCTTTCCCTGAGGAAATCACACAACAAATTTCCTGTTGTTTGAGAAAATTTGAGTTAGTCTCAGTTCTTTAAAACCAAGTTAGTCTAACTAGAACAGTCTATCGTAAATCTTTTAAGATGGATCATACATCAAATATCCTCAAAAGTGCTGAGATAACAGTGTTTCTACTTCAAAAATCATTCCCAGAGAGAGCTGTGTTTAACTGGTAATTATCTTCAAGAGCATGCAGAAAGATTAGATTTAACAACTGGTTGTTCTATATTTTCAAAGATAAATGAACATTAAAAACTGGGCTTCAACTGCAGTAGGAAGAATTTACACTAGATTTTCTTTAAAGCAATGGCTTTTTTACACTGGAAAGACTACAGAATGAGTCTTCTCTGGATGAAATATATAGCAAGTCATTTTAGAGAAGCATGACATTTTTTAAAACTGCAGCTCAATGTGCACATCCTTCTCCAAGGCTTCGTGTGCCATGATGGTTGCACTTATGGCAACCAAGGATCAGCTCTGGTGGCCACAGGGTCCCAGGGAGCCGTTTTGGAAAGGTTACAGCCTGCAGATCTTTACTTCACATTGTAGGAGGGATCGTGATGAAAAGCCACAAGATCAAAGTTTAGAGTCAGAATACCTCCATCAAAAGCTTATCTCTACCCATTCTAAGTTTCCATTCTAGAATCTGTAGAGTGGATATAGGAATACTTTTTCATGGATAATGTGAGGATTAAAAAGTGTTACAGAGTTATGCAGAAAAATACGACATAAGCTGGATATACACTGTTAATATTTGTGATAAGAAGAGTTTTCTTACAGAATAAGGAAAATTGCTGATGAAATTCACTTAGGAGTTAAGAATGCTGACTTTGGGATCAGATAGACCCAGCTTTGAGAGCCCACTTATTTAACCACCAATCCCATAATTTTGGACAAGTTATTTAAATTCCTCAAGCCTCAGTTTCATCAGCTATAAATTGGGGTAAAATTGTACCCCATCTCATAAGCTATATGATCTTAAATTAAATTAAATTACATGTGATCATGACTATAAAGCCTTAAGCCCTATGATTCACATGTATTATATACTCTAAATGTTAATTAACAGTAGTGGTAGGAGCAGCAGTGTGGTATTTGCAATATTATTTATGAACATAGAGTATCATCCCAGATCCAGGAACATCTTGAATTGCCTGTTCCCAAGAAGTAACTCAGAAGGGGCAACTTTAGCTACGAATCTAAGTTTTTTTTCTTCTTTTTTTTTGAGGAAGATTAGCCCTGAGCTAACTACTGCCAGTCCTCCTCTTTTTGCTGAGGAAGCCTAGCCCTGAGCTAACATCCATGCCCATCTTCCTCTACTTTATATGTGGGATGCCTACCACAGCATGGCGTGCCAAGCATGTCCGCACCCGGGATCTGAACCGGCAAATCCCGGGCCGCTGAGAAGCGGAACGTGCGAACTTAACCGCTGAGCCACCGGGCTGGGCCCCACTATGAATCTAATTTTAATACCAACTAGCAAGCGGCTTCATTCAGGTAGCATGACAGTTTTCTCTTTAACTTCTCACACAGTTCAAATAAGGAATTTAAATTTAGCCAGCTTTTTTAGCCATAAATATGCACTTGTCATTTAGGGAGAGTTTAGGACTGGTGGGCTGTAATAAGTAAATATATTCCCTTAACATCAGTGTTTAATTTACTGTTTAAAGTCCTCTCTTTTAGCCTACAGACAAGACTGAGATCTAGCGGGAAGAAAATATTCTTGCTATAATAAATGAACAGCTACATCCTTAGAGGTTGTAATTTTGACTCCTACTTCAAATATATTTTCATTGACCCAGTCATTCAACAAATATTTATTGGCACTGGAGTAAACATTGCCTATTTGACAGTGAGGAAGATTCCTATGGTCCCTGCCTTTTATAGCTAACAGCCCACTGAGTGCATAGGTAAGATAACCAGCGATTACAATACTGTGTGTTAAAGTTATGATAGAAAAAATATGTTTTATGAGCACATAGGAAGGAAACTGTCCTAGATTCATGAGGAAGCAATTTCATAATACAAAGACACTAAACTTGTCTCTTTTTCCCTATTAGATTATAACTCTCTTGATGATAGAATCTGGCTTACTCATCTTTATATTCTCCACAGGATGTGAAATATTACCTTACACAGACGCTTGCCTGGGGTGTATCTAGCTGATTGGCTCTCTCGACATCTATCCCAATCTCCTTTTATTATCCTTCATGACAGGAGAGCTAAAAACAACATTTCCAAGAATCCCTTGCCTATCTGGCTATGGATGTGACTTAGATTATGCCAACTAGACACAATCACACATAGTTGTTTTGGAAATGAGTTAAATGGAGACAGAGGTAGTATGTGAGCCATCCATGACTGGTGTGGATTGCAGCAGGCACATGGGGCTGAAGCCAACAACTTTGACAGTGACTTCCTGGATTACAGTCCAGGTGGTATGAACCTAGAACAGCAGTTTGAATAGCAGCTTCCTGATTCCCTGGCTTTTTAACTGTGACAGGGCCGGCAGCTCTCTTGGTGGGACAGTTCTGCAGTGTTAGTCTTATTCTGCAGTCATTCTCAAAGGCTCAGCCTAAGGGAATTTTGAACAATGTTGAAGGAAACTAATTCCCTGGATGAAGTCCTTTTCTGCTCAAACAAGCTGGAACCGTTTCTCTTATCTGCAACTAAATGTTGCAGCCTTTTGAGCTAAATTGAAATAATCAGAAATATATACTAGGCTCCAGAGTCAGTACATAAAGAGCTATAACATAGGATAAAGCTGCTCACTGTATGTGAAAATAGTAGGAAAGAGCATACAGTGGCCATGCTTAATCAACTACATAAATAATTCTGCTTGAGATCGTTTGTGAAATGTGGTTTTGTCAGCAATCTGGAGCCACTCAAGGCCAATCAATGTGGTTCTGTTGCATGCTTAGAACAGTATGCAACAAAGTAGACAATCTAATCCATCACATTTAAGAACCTGTTGTGGTCTGCACAGGGTCTAGAAAGAAGGAAGTCAATGAGCAGGAACAAGTCAGTGTGTCTTTGGCATCTTAGAAGAGATGATTACCTGACCAGCAGATAGGACAATCAGCTTCTCTTGGAGGGTATGAGTCTGTAGGTTATAGAACAATGACTTTTGCCACGGAGACTCTCCACCTAATTGCCTTGGGTCTGTTTACAGATTCATTATAGATTTTTTAAATATCTAGCTAGCTGCCAGTCATGTGGTGAGTCCTTTGCATATATAAATTAATTTTCTTCTTGTCCTACTCTTTCTAAATCCATTTCATAAATGAAAAGGCTGCAGCTCATGAACAGTAAGTGATATAACCCAGATCTCATAACAAGGAGTTTACAAAGCCAGGATTCTCTGGCTCTTTAACACTATGTGCAAAATCTTGAATGGCAAGTTACATTATACTGCCTCCTGCAAAGAATTTCCTTTCAGAGAGAGAAGGCATTGACCAACTGACGTTAATATTCAGATCCTCTTGCCAATCATAGTTCTCTGTAAAATAAACAATTGTGTCTGGTTATAAAACAGTCCCTTGTGAGTTGAGACAGCATGATTTTTCAGACCCCATCCACTCCCTCAAACCTGATGCATCAAGTAGGTAAATTTTATGAACTGACAAAATTAAGAACAGGCTTCAGAACATGCTGAACCCACCAAAATGCTGCCATCAGGGAGCGGGGAGGTGGGCAGCCTGGACAGCGTCTTTCTATTCCCTTCTTTCCTAAGGCCATGGCCACCATCTCTCTTTCTCTTCCCTCTGTCCTCAGGAGGTTGTTGTGGCTTATCCCTGAGACTCTTGGGTGTTCGCTATACCCTCATGAAACAGATTTCTGAGCTATTTTGGTGAGAGGCTTTCCCCATGTTGTTCTCACATGAAGTATTTTCCAAAAGTTTTATAATTCCACGGCTCAGTCTTATCTTGACTAACCTCTTAACTATAAGCTCTGTCAACAACAGGGAGTCTTAGCAGCTGTTTTTATGATGTAATTTCAGGGTCAACACGAAGGCATCTCTGTCCTTCATAAAATTGTGTCTCCATCTGCTCAACCGTGTCTAAAAATTCACAGAGGTTTATTCCTTTAAGTTGTGGCTTCCTGCATTTCCCACAATTCAAATACTCCTAGGAAACTAGTACAGTAAGCTTTATCAGTCATTAGCATCCTACTGAGCCTGAGTTTATCAGATACTGCCCTTACAGGAAGTTTTTAAAATGTAGGACCAGAGAGGGAATCCTCAGAGCATAAGGCTGTATTTAAGACACAGAACTGTGGGGTATTGTCTCTGCCTTTCCAGAGCCCAATTCTAGGAGGCGTGGGTTGGGGACAGGTCAAATGCATGGTTCACAGTCACTCTCTCCATTGTCTCTTTTCTTTTCTTTTTTTTTCTGTTCTATATGCTACCTGAATAACCTTTAATATTATTCTTTTTAGTACTAAAATAAGGAGTTAAAATCGGGCCTATATTGTCTACTTAGTACTAGAAAACAATGTGGAAATTCAGCTTTAGGATTCAAATGTCAGCTCCACCTCTTACTGGCTTTGTAAACTAGCATTGTCTCTTTTCTGTGTCACTAAACTCTCTGCAATCTAGTGCCTGCTGACAACCCCTTAGTGTAGTCACTGAACTGTAAGCTCCCTGAGAGCAGGAATCTAGCTCACCACTCTGTCCCAAGCACCTAAACCTGGGACTGCCACAGAGTCAGTGCTCAACAAGCATTTGTTGAAAAAATGCTTTTGTGGAACAATGACCTTCCAGTAGGCATTACTCAGTCTTTACCCAGTTAACCTCCCTGGGGCATTGGTTCACCACTTCCCCATTCTTGGAACATTTTCTCCCTTGGTATTCACGTCCCCCTGCCTTCCTAGCATGGGAGTGAGGATGGAGGGATGATAGTAGTATGTTGATTAAGAGTTTGGACTCTGAAGTCAGATGGACAAGATTTAAATCCAAGATCTTCTACTCACTAATCCAGGTAGTGTACTGGATTGTGTGATCCAGGTAGGTACTTAACTCTCCAATCTTATTTCTTCAAGAAAATATGGGATTGGAAGAGTTTTTCCTCAAAAAATTGCTATGTGGATTGTGTAAAATCATCCCTGTTAACATTGTACGGTGCCAAGACAAAGTACACAGTCAATAAATAATAACCATTATGTTCACACTTTAAAATCCTTTCATTACTACTTCTTATGTCCTCCTCGTTCACCTGTCACTGAAATATTTACTGATGAGAAAACTAAATATTCCTCAGGGTTCCATTCTGTTTTGTTTTTAATTCTATCTACTCTTTATGAATTCTCATCCCCTCCATAGCCTCAGTTCCATTATATCTTACTGATTCTTAATTCCATACCCCTGGTCCAGACCTCATTTCTGAACCATAACCCCCTATGTGGCAGATATAACTATGAATCCACCCAAACTCATTTCCTCTACTGCCTTCATACACTGCTAGACTTCATTTCCCAGCCTCCCTTGTGAATTCTGTCGATGGAATATAGTGCAAGTGAAATGATCCACCTCCAGGACTGGCCCATAAAACACCTTCCATGTGATCTGTCATACTTTCTATCCTCCCATCTTCTAGTTGATTCAGATGATCTAGGAGAAGAGTCAGAGATCCTAGGAAATAGTAAGGTCACAAGCCTGACCAGTGTCCCTAAATGACCACGAGGAAGGCTGCCTCCCAACAAGGAACATCTGCATTCATCTTTGCATAAGTAAGAAGTAAACTTTTACTGGGTTAAGATGCTGAGATTTGGGGGGATTGTTTGTTACAGCAGCTAGTTTTACTCACCCCAGTTAACGTACCCTTGATCTAGCTGCCTAGTAAACCTTTTACTTAGCTTTTCCTCCTGCAAATCAAGCTCTGCATGTCTAAAATTAAATTTGTACTTGTTGAAATGTTTACAACATCTCTCTGGGCAAATAATGATGGTGAGATTATCTTCCAGAGCCTCCCACATTTCACCTCACAGAATGACATTATTTTGGTATATTCACCTCAGTCCTGGGTCAATCTTAGTAGCTCAAGATCTGATACTTTCAGCATACCAAGAATGGCTAGGTTTCTCATGGGCAGTGTTACATTAGCCCAGGTTATAGGACTTATTTGTGAAGCAGGAATAAATATTTATTAATTTACAGTGAGAACTATAACCACCAAGTACAATGGCTACTTGAATCACCCTCACTAGCACATTGTCTGCCTTTAGGAATAGTACAAGCAAATCAGAATTAATAAAAAATGCATCTGGAATCAAAGCAAGGAAAATTTATTATGGGATCTGAGGGTGTAATGATGCTGGCCTCTGACAGTCTGATCTACTTAATCTAACACCATTAATATGAGAATTATCCTTCACTCATTCTTCTCCCTTATGTTCTAACCACACCTTACTCTTTCTCAAATCTTCCATCTGTCCACTCCCAATGTTAGCATCTTCAATCAGGCCCTCATCATCCAAACATAATCTATAACAACTTCTTAATCAATCTTCTTACTTCCTTTTATACTCATTTTAATAAATTCTCCACAAATTTAACGCTCATTTTTCTAAAAATGCATGTGAAATCACATGATTTCTCCAGTTTAGAGTCCATCAATACTTTTTCCTTAGTGTAAAATTCAAAGTCCATAATGCGATTTTTAAGCTCCTTTGTGAACTACTCCCTGCCTACTTCTTCAGTCTCACTGCCAATTTCTCCATACTCTAGCCATGCTAAAATTTATGCAGTTTCTCTAAATAGGAGAGGCCTATCTCATTTTCTTGCCTGTCTGCAAGCTATGTCCTTTACACACAAGGACCTCCTCCTCCTCTCTTCCTTTCTGACTCCTTCCCATATGGCTTAGGTGCTCCTCCAATATGCCTCTTAGTATCCTGCATGTTCTCCTCTCCTAGAAGCATCATAGATATTAGATTATGGATTTACGATATATCATAGATCATAGATCTAACAGATCCTAGCATACTCTAATTTTCTTGTTTACTAATTTATCTTCCACTAAATGGTGGGCTCCTGAATGAAATGACTTTCCTATTTTAACTTCATATTAGTAACTCCTAGCGCAGTACCTAGCACATAGTAGTTACCTGGTAAATATTTATAGAATGAATAAATTAATGAATGAGTGGAATGAGTCTATCATTTTTGATCAGTAACTCTTTTGGCTACTTCAAATATATTATATAATCATTTAATTTAATCCCTACAGCAAAATAGTCATTATTATCCCTATTTTGTATTTGAGACACTAATCTTAAAGGAGTTAACTTTCCCCAAAGAGTCACAGCTAGTAATTGAAAATCAAGATTTGAACACAGATCTGACTCAAAAAGTCTATTTGTTATCTGCTAGACCATTCTTTGTGCAACTTACTATAAGTTCAAAAAGAGTTCAGCTATATGAGGATCCATTGGCCTGGAATGATCAAAAAAGTTCCATGTAAGAAGCGAGTCTTTAGTTGCGATTGACAAATTGGGCAGATTTTGGATACATTGATAGTTGAAGATGGAATCTTTCAGGGAAAGAGGACTTATCCTAAAACAAACTATCTCCAAATAAAGCCATGGACTGTGAGAACAATATGATGTTTCCTTATTTATTTAAAAATAAAACTTAATCCTTGCCCTCCCTCCGTTAAATTAATTTCTGGTTTTAAATTGATGTTTTCAATTCTGAAGTTAGAAAAATAATGCAATTGTGGTTGTAAAGGAAATGATAATATTTGTATTTCAGAAAAATAACCTTTAAACTATTCATTTCTGGATAAAGAGAAAATGATTCAATGCTTACTACAAATCACTTATTACATCAGTTTTCAGTGACTTCGTAGTTCCAGCTGAGGAAGGATTTTTACCAACATATCATCATATTAATCTATTGTGAGAATTTAAGTGCTGAATTACTGTAGGAAGCTTGGGGATAAAAATAATAAAATGTTTTAAGATGTCAAAAACTTTGAATTGAGTTCGATTTTATTTTAAGAAGTCTGGGGCCATTGCTAGTTTCTTAAATTATTTTTCTCTCATGTATATGGCACTGCAGACAGGTCTGAAATAGTTCACTTTTTCCAGCTGCTCATTCTTAAACACAAAGAGAAAGCCGAGTAAACCCACCAGGAAAAAGCTGAAGAGAATGAAAGCTAGAGAAAGTTCAACATTTATGGTCACCTAACCAAGAGATGCTAACTGGGTTGGGCATTTTCACCTGCATTATGCTATTTTTTAAGTAAGTAAACATAGCTTAAGGAAGTCAAGTAACTTGTCCAAAATCTCACAGAAAGCATGGGCAGAATCAAGGTTAAAGCTTATTTTATATTTTTTGTTGGACGTTTCGGGGGCACTTATTAATCCATCACTCCCTCCTTCCGTCTAGATGTTAACCAAGAGAAGATAAACCCAAGGAAATAAATGAGAGTCAAAATATGTTTACAGGTACTTGTTACTAGCAAAGCTAAACTGAAAAGCATAGTAGGACCTCCTATTCCTCTCCAAAAACCTAGACTTGAAATGCACACGACACAGAAGTCTCCACCCCATGGCAAATGGGATAACTCAAAGAAAGTAGAGCTGACCTACCAGAAATGAGGTGTATTTCACCTGCCATTTCAAGGAGGAGGAAGCAAGAACACATGCCATCCCCAAGCAAAGGAAAGACTGACATAAAGCAAGAGAAATTACCTATACTGCCCACATTCCATTAGAATGGCCCTATCTCCTGGCTTACATAATCTATTGGGTGCTAGTCACTCCTCCCAAGGGGAGGAACAAGTGGGAGCCAAATATCACTGCTTATACATGAGAATTAGACTGGAAATCCTTCATGAAAAAGAGCAATGGAAGTAGAGATTGCCCGTAACACTTTTCACCATATTAATAGCCTCATATTAAAATTCTGTAGACTATTATGTCTGTATAAGTTCTGTAGCTATTGTAAGACTGTACTATAAGACTATCGTAAGTCCTCAGTTAAGAACATAATCCAAAGATAGTAGAAGCAGCATAGAACCACCACGGTATAGGGAAAGCAACCTCCAAGAACATTCTTCATTGTGGCATTTGCACTCAATATATAAAATAGCAATACCTATTTTTAATTTATTGAGAATTAATATTACAAAAATAAGGTGATTTTACCTTTAATCTGGCCAAAAAATTCCTTCCTTGATTTTCCAGCTGCTTTTCTTCCCAAGGAGATCAGGAGCAGGTTTCCATATTTGTGTACCCCGCAGGACATAATCAATGTTGTGACATTCACGAAATGTAGAACTGAACTAACTGTAATTCCATAAGTAATCTAGAAACTATTGAAGGTTAATATAATTATATTCTGCTTCACCAATATCCCCCACAGTATCTAGCAGCAAATATGTAGTGGGAGATGAATGAATGATTAACTTAATAAAATAACGGACACAGAACCTAGAAAAAAGCTACCTTGTACTTGGGAAAGCCCATGTTGTTTCTTCAAGGATTTGTTACCATTATGGCAAATATTTCAAGTTTTGCATGAAGGAAATGTACTGCCTCCAGTCCAGTGTTTAGATTTTGTTTCTGAATAAGCTAAACTCATCTGATCTACATCTTGCTCTATTTCCCAAATCCTCTAGCTACCTACTTTACTGTCTTTTTGCTCTTTATAATCTCTTCCAGCTTGACACACACCACTTTTTTTCCTAGGAACTATGCCTTTCATTCACCTCCTTAGCTGGAGTATTCAAAAGTAATCTTCAAAGTAATGCATTTCCCAGTTCTGTCAGATCCTTGGGATCACCCTTATCTCCCTAAGCTTCTCACCAAATATAGACTGACCAAGTTTTATGGCCAGAATACGGACTGTGCCTTTGATGCCAAAGAACCAAATGTTATCTCTAGAAAACATGTTCTATTTCTTTCTTTGATGAGAGCCATATATCCCAGTGCTGACCAGTTTGGCCATTTTGCCAGAAAGTTCAGAGCAACATTCAGTGCTCACCTATAGCAACCAACATTAAATGTCCAGTGCTATTAATTTCTCTATTTCTTTTAAATTCTTTGTGCAATTTAGTTGTCAATTATGGCCTCCCTGATCCTGTAATAATAATCATGATAATCGTAATCATAAGCAATAACCATTATGGACCTCTATCACTTGGTTTCCTAAGCTATGTACCTATGTATGCATGTACATGCCACATATCTACATAAAATTTTTGTGGTGGGTACTGTTATCCCTGTTTTGTAGATAAGTAAACTGAATTGCCAAAAGTTTAAGCAATTTGACCAAGTTCTGATTAAAATTTGCCTCAAATCCCTACATCCATAGCTTTGAAAGTCCAAAATCCTCCCTGAGAGTTTCTGAGAATTCCTGGCTGTTTTACAATCTCAGAGCCCCCTCAATCCCTGAGCTCTTGCTTTCTTCTTTGCTGCAACTGATGCCTACTCTTGGGAATTTATGAAACCAATAAACAGATTCAATCTTTCCTTCCTTGGTTAGAACAAATAAGAAGTGAAACTCAATAGTTAGAGAGATAGATGTCAAAGTGTCAGTTTTGTTACTGATAAAGCTGATTGAAGAAGGTATCTTTAGATCTACAGACAAATGTACTTATTAATTATCCCCCTTAGAATTACATGGGTCCATCCATCCAGTCACTTCCACAAATGAAAAAACACCATCCCCCCCATCCTTTCCCTGTGAGTTTATTACATAAAGGAGCAGTGGGATTGGTTCTAAAGGAAAAAAAAGAGCACCCAGAAGGCTAAATTCATCATTTCTCCCAATCACACCCATCAGGTAAGTCACGCTTCCTCCGCTGGGGAGAGCCAGAGCATTATTCCAACTGAAATCCTTCTTCCTGGAGACACGAGGCAAGGCAAGTGAAGGTTCTTCCTAAAAGCCAGACATAAAGCTCAACCCATTCCTCAATTTCCACGCATTTAGTAGATTTTATTAAAACTTTGGGAGAAGAAAAAGAATGGGATTAAATTACAGCAGCGTTCCAGCTCCTAATGTTATATCTATTTTTAAAAATCTGTCCTGCAAATACCAGAAATTTAGATGGAAAATGAAGTTTTAAAAGTGTGATAATAATGATTCCTGGTATGTTTTTACCCAACTTTTATTTTTAAGAGTTCAGTCTTGTAATGGGTTTACTGTACAAACTGACTTTAAATAAGTTTTGGAGGTTGACATATAATAAAATCTAAAATAAAAGCAAGGCCTGAACTACAGAGCAAGTGTGTCTGTACATCTCACTAAATGCAAGGTGAACCAGGTCAAATCTGATGATCCCGTATGTGTTATCTCATGGAAACAGTGGACAGAGCCATTGAAAACAAGCAAAGACAAGCACAAACCTATACTGTACATGTTTTAATTTCTTCTATTTTATATGTTAAGATAAATAAAGTGAAAGTGATTCTTTCAATAATTCAAAATAATATTCGTTCAGTATTTTCATTCAAATTGCTCAATACACAGAAAAATAATGGACTGATTTTTATACTGTGGGATTTTCTAAGGAAAAATAATGACTGATCCTGTAGTCTTGAAAAAAATATCTAGTGAATTAGCTAAATTGGGAATCTGATCTGCAATCTCATTAATTCACGTAGGTGCTTTAATTAAAATTTTAATTTAGAAGTTTTATGGAAGATTAGTCTTCAAAGCATCCCTGAGAGGTGAGTCAAGGTTACTAATATTCTTCTTTAGGTTCTCAGTCATAAATATCCAATAATGGCCTACTGGTGCAAAGGGAAGGAAAAACATAATAAAATGGAAAGCAAAAATAATATCAATATCCCTAAAGTACTTTTAATGTAAGAAGGCCAGGGGATGCTATGGGCAAAAGCCTAGTCACAAATATGAAGCTTGGAAATCTATATAGTTAAGGATGGTGACAAAGAGCCACAAAGTATTTTAACTAGGTTTGGTAGGCCAAAAATACAGCCACCCCCAAAAGATGTTCACACTCAAATCCCTAGAACATTTGAATAGGTTACATTACATTGCAAAAGGGATTTTGCCATTGTAATCAATGTTAGAGACCCTAAAACAGGGAGAGTCCCCTAAGTTGTCTAGGTGGGCCCAATCTAATTACATGAGCCCTTAAAAGCAGAGAACTTTCTCTGAATGGAGTCAGAGAGATATAAAATGAAAGAAGAAAGCAGAGACAGGTGGTGAAAAGGGAACTTGGATAGATAAGGCAGAAGAGGAAGCCAGAAGATAGATTCAAAGTGAGGAAGGACTCAACCTGCCATTGCTAGCTTTGAAGATGAAACAGGAGGCCCAGGAGCAAAGGAATACAGGTAGCCTCTAGAAGCTAAGTAGGAGCCCAAGCCAACAACCAGCAAGAAAATGGGACTTCAATCCAGCAACAATGGTAACTGAATTCTGACAACAACGTGAATAAGTGTGGAAGTGGATTTTCCCCACCGCCTCAGATAAGTACTCAGGTTGGTCAACACCTTAATTTCTCTTTTATGAGACCTGAAGCAGACAAACCAGCCATGCTTTGAAAAAAATTGAATTTGAATAATAGTTGACTCATAATTTCTCTTAGTAGTCCCTTTGTAATAGGTTTAATAGTGTTCCCCCCAAATTCGTGTCCACCTCGAACCTCAGAACAAGACATTATTTGGAAACAGAATCTTTGCAGATGTAGTTAAGGGAAGGGTAGAGATGAAGTCACACTGAATTAAGGCGGGCCCTGAATCCAAGGAGAGTGGCCTTATAAAAGACGGTAAAGGACACACTGAGATACAGGGAGGAAGACCATGTGAAGACAGAGGCAGAGGTTGGAGTTATGCTGCCACAAGCCATGGAAGGCCAGGAGCCAGCAGGAGCTGGAAGAGGCAAGGAAGTAACCCACCCCACAACCTTCAGAGGGAGCATGGCCCTGCCAACACCTTGATTTCAGACTTCTGGCTTCCAGAACAGTAAGAATAAATTTCTGCTGTTTTACATCACCAAGTTTGTGGTAATTTGGTACGGTAGCTAGGAAACTAAAACACTGTTTGAAAAAATATAGCCCTAGGTATATTTCTCCCACTTCCACTCAGTTTTCTTTGGCCCCATCCCACCCTAAGCCTTGAATGATGGCTGCTGGTTGTACTTTCTGCATTTCTGTTTTATGCAAGTTGGGGAAAGAATGAAATTAACTATTTGCATCACTGTAGTTGATAGTTATTTTTCCTCTATTTTTGGGGGCAAATTACTGAAAAGCCCTGAAGTGAGAGTAACTCTCTTCTGTCCTAAGGGTATGTGGTCCCATAGGAAGTCATCTTCAGTTTCTGGATGGTTCTTTTGACCCAGGATAACACCACCTATTTGGCCAGCCAAGCTTGTGCTGTTCTTAAAAACACATCTAGGGAACATGGTGGGAGTGTTGAGCAAGGGGTACTTACTTCTTAGTGGTTCTCTGGATTTGTCAGCAGCTCCCCTGCTCTGGGAGAATATGGGTTTCAAATGAAATACTAAGGGTTGCTTGTTGTGATGGTTAATTTTATGTGTCAACTTGACTAGGCCCTGAGATGCCCAGATATCTGGCTAAACGTTATTTCTGGGTGTGTCTGGAAGGGTGTTTCTGGATGAGATTAGCACTTGAATTGGTAGACTGAGTAAAGCAGAGGGCTCTCCCCAGTGTGGGTGAGCATCACACAATCTATTGATAGAACAAAAAGGAAGGAAGAATTCACTCTCTGCTTGACTATCTGAGCTGGATATCATCGTCTCCCCCTGCACTTGCACTGGGACTTACACCATTGGCCACTCTGGTTCTCAGATCTTTGGGCTGGGACTGGAACTACACCACTGGCTTTCCTGAGCCTCCAGTACACAGACAACAGATAGTGGAACTTCTCAGCCTCCATATTTGCATAAGCCAATTCCTTATTATAAATCATATACAGGCATACCTTGGAGATGCCTTCTACATGCCTTCCTCACTAAGCTTAACCATTTCCAGCTTTTGATTTAAAGCAAGAGATGTGCAACTCTTCCTTTCCCCTGAACACTTAGAGGCCATTGTAGAGCTATTAATTGACTGAACTTCAATATTGTTGTGTCTTCTGGAATAAAGAAGCCCAAGGAGAGGGAGAGAGACAGAGGAACAGCCTATCAGTGGAACAGTCATAACACACACATTTATTAAGTTTGTCATCTTATATGGGCACAGTTCGTGGCATCCCAAAACAATTACAATAGTAACATCAAAGATCACTGATCACAGACACCATAACAAATATAATAATAATGAAAAACTTTGAAAGATGGCAAGAATTGCCAAAATGTGACACAGAGACACGAAGTGAGAAAATGCTGTTGGAAAAATGGCACCCATTAGACTTGCTCAAAGCAGCGTTGCCACAAACCCTCAATTTGTTAAAAAATGCAATATCTACAAAGCACAATAAAGAGAAGTGCAATAAAACAAGGTATGTATGTATATATGTATACACAGTAGGATATACATATATATGCCCTATTGGTTCTGTTTCTCTGGAGAACCCTGACTAGTACACTTGGACCTCCACTTGTACCTCTAGCGGTTTTGTTTTCTTTGCTCCAAATTATGCCAAGCCATTATATATTATCTGAGATAGTTGTCTGGGTCATTTTTCCCTAGCACATTCCCTCTTTCTTCTCAATCAGAGAAAAACATGAGGAGTCTTAGCACTTCATCCAGCTTTGCCAAATCACTATTTACTTGGCAGGGTAGGGGGTCCCCTACACTGATATCCTGTGTTTCCCCTGGAACTGCCAAGAACTCAGTACTTATTCAGTAAGTTTGGGTAACAGTGAGGCTAGTTGTAGTGTAAGCAACTGACAATTAGCTTTTTTGATTGTAATGTAGGTGAGTGCCTGACATTAAGCTTCTGATTGCTGGGGTGTCCATTTCAAAGACATCCATTTCAGATAAACACATTGCCAACTACATGACTGGATAAAGAGAAAAGCTGTCTCACCCACGAGGTTCTTGTTTTTAAAGAGGTCTAGTTGACTTAGATAACTGACTGTTTGATTGCTTCCTCTTCCCCAGTTAGTATCCTTTCATTTCAGCTTAAAGAACTCCTTTCAGGATTTCTTAAAAGGCAAGTCTAGTGATGATGAATTCTCTTAGCTTTTTCTTTTTTTTTTTTTACCAAAAAGCCTTTATTTCTCCTTAATTTCTGAAGGATACTTTTGCTGGGTAAAGTATTCTTTTTTTTTTTTTTGCTTTTTTGATAAACAAGATTGGCCCTGAGCTAACATCTGTTGCCAATCTTCCTCTTTTTTTTCCTCCTCAAAGCCCCAGTGTATAGTTGTATATCCTAGTTGTAGGTCATTCTAGTTCTTCTATGTGGGATGCCACCACAGCATGGCTTGATGAGCAGTGTGTAGGTCTGCACCCAGGATCTGAGCCAGTGAACCCCGGACTGCCTAAGCGGAGCACATGAACTTAACCACTTGGCCATGGGGCTGGCCCAAAGAGTAAAGGATTCCCAACCGGCAGTTTATTCTTTCAGTAGTTTGAATATATAATTCCACTTTCTCCTGGCCTAAAAGGTTTAGGCTGAGAAATCCATTGGTAGCCTTATGGGAGTTCACTTGCAAGTTACAAGCTTTTGTTCTCTTGATGCTTTTAAGATTCTCTCTTTGTCTTTGATTTTTGACAAATTTATTATAATGTTTCTTGGAGAGGATTTATTTAAGTTGATTTTTTTTTAGTGACCTAAGAGATTCATGAATTTGGGTATCCAGATCTTTCCTCAAATTTGGGGGGTTCTCAATCATTATTTCTTTTAATAAGTTTTCTGGCCCTTTCTCCTTCTCTTTTTCTGGAACTCCACCAATTCACAAATTGTTTCTTTTCATGGTTTCCCATTGATAAAGTAGGTTTTCTTCACTCTTTTTCATTCTTCTTCCTTTTTTCTCCTCTGACTGGATAATTTCAAAGTTCCTCTCTTCTATATCACACATTCTTTCTTCTGCTTGATCCATTCTGCTGATGATGATCTCTATTGTGTTTTTAATTTCATTCATTTTATTCTTAGCTCCACAATTTCTATTTGGTTCTTTTTTGTGACTTCTTATCTCTATAAAACTTATTTTGTTTGTGTGTTGTTTTTCTGATTTTGTTGGATTCTCTCTCTGTATTTTCTTGCAGCTCATTGCATTTCCTTAAAACAAATATTTTGAATTCTTTAGCAGATAAATCACAGATCTTTATGTCTGTGGATTTAGTTGCTGGAGGATTTTTTTGATTCTTTGGTGGTGTCATGTTACCTTGAATTTTCATGTTTCTTGTAGTTTTGCAATTGAAGCAATCACCTCCTCTAGTCTTTAATAACCATTTTTGGGAGAGAGATACTTTCTGTCAGCACTGCTAGAGATTCTGAGGCTATCTCAGCCCTTTTATGAGTACACCTGCTTCCTGCTTCATCTTGTGGCAGAATTCTTATGCTTTTATGCCTTCTCTGGATGCTAAAATGCACCAATCATGTGCCAACAAAGCCTCTTTTTTGTTTTCCCAAAGGTGGTGCTAAAGCCCAAGTTTGTCTTCTCTCCCTGGCCCACAGATTCAGGCTGGCTTTCTGTGCACACTCACTAGCTATCTGCTAAAGCTCACTCTCATTACCTTGAGCACCATGCAAGAGAGCCAGCCATAGGATGGGGGAAGCTATGTAGTGAGTCACATGGAACGCCAGGAGCCAGGTGGAGGGATCTGTGGTTAAGAAGTCCCAGTGGCTCATGGGCAGGCTTCTTGATGGAATCTGCAGTGCAGATTAGTTTATCCCTTTAATGCCCTCTGGGGGTGCTATCTGCCACTCTCCCCACCTCTTTCTTCCCCTAGTCATGCAGCTTATGATTCAGCATTCTGGATGGAGTGAGAGAGAAATGAGCCCATTTGGTAGCATCCTACACAGCTGGAGAAGTGAGATGCTCACTCACATACTCTCTCTTTTCCCTACAGGAGAAATTATGGGCAAAGAAAAATCTCTCTTGGTCCTAAGCTGTGCTGCCATTGGAGAGGGATGTGGATAAAGATAAGCTGTTATTCTTACCCACTCGAATGCACCTCAACTCTTTCCTCCAACGATTTGCTGGAACTTCTCTGGAAACCAAGACTTCTACAAAGGCTCCCTTGTCTGTAGGTGATTGTCTAAGACACTGCTTTCTAGAGGCTTCTAGACTGCAGCTAAAAGGGCCTGGAGCCAGTTCACAGGCCACAGCAGGGTCCACATCCAGGAAAGGTCTGTCAGCCTATTACCCAATGCTCAGGTAGGCAAGACTCCTCCTGCTCCTATAGCTCGCTCAAAGGCACTTTTATTTGTGGATGGATGTTGATTTTTGGTTTTTAGAGTTTAAAAACTGATGGGTATCTTATACTGCCATGATGCTGACTTCACTCTTTTATAAATGTTTAAGTGCTAATTAAAGTATTTAAAAATATAATACAGATATAAGTTTTTAAAGTTATCTCAATTATCAAATTGGATTCATTCAAGAAATGAACACAGTTCAATTTTAGAAAATCTATCTTTTTCTTATCAAAGGTTGATGGAGAAAAATGATATGATTAGCTTGATTGTTGCCTAAAGCCATTTTAAAAAACCAACAATGGCCACTGATGAACTCTGGAGAAAAAATGGCAGCGGGAATTCTCTGTGGCAGACACTACTGCTTACCCAAAAGTCATTCTCTCCCTACCACCTTCTTTCTAACAGGTATAATCTTAATTTGGTTCAATTCTTCACCCTTCTATTTGCTCAGAGAATGTGACTGCACCCTCTCCAGCTTCAGAGAGTGAATCATAATTAGTTTATATCTATCAAAGTAGTCTCTTTTTCTTTGCCATGAGTGAGTTTGTATGTCAACACATAAAAATATCCTGGCCAATGGTAAATAAAGGAAAATCTATTGAAGAGATTTAGGGAAAGATTTTTTTTTTCTGAGGAAGATTAGCCCTGAGTTTACATCAGTGCCAATCTTCCTCCACTTTTTTTAATATGTGTGTTGCCACCACAGCATGGCTAACAAGTGGTGTACATCCGTGCCCAGGATCCAAACCCACGAACTTGGGCTGCTAAAGCAGAGCACGTGAAATTTAACAACTATGCCACAGGGCAGGCCCCAGGGAAAGGTTTTTCTTATTAATTAACAAAACTATACATGGAAGGAAACTCACTTTTTCTTATTACCAGATGAGTTTGAGCCTATATGTGATAACTGAAATTACAATAGCCATCTTGCCACCATGAGGCATGACATCTCCAATATGCTGAGGATGACAGAACAGAAAGAAAGAAGGCACTTGAATACTTGATGGCAGGGTTGAGTCACCAAATTCACTCTAGAACTCTGCCTGTCAGTGAATTATGTGAGATGATAGCTTTTTCTCATTTTTATGCCACTTTTAGTTGGACTTTTGTTATTTATGCCCACTGTCATAACTGATACATTCTCTTCATATAGTTAAGTATAAAATCAAAACAAAAGGCAAAAACATTTCCATTAAATTTGGGAGCAACAAAAGTATTCCTGCAATTTAATATTATTTAACAATGTTTTTCAAGAATTAGTTAATAGAAATAGAAAACTATCATTGTTTGCAGATGAGACGAGTAGACAACTGGAAAACTCAAAATTCTGAACTGTAAAACTATTAGAAAAAGTGAGTTAATATATTTAGCTGAATACAAACATATACAAATGACAAATAATTTGGACAATAATGTAAGAGAAAATACTATTTACAATAGCAAGAAAAACAATAACAACAATCAAAATTCCTAGAACCAACCTCAATAAAGTCCTATCTATTGTAATGTCACAATAGATTTTATTAAAGAGGTGTATACTTGCTCCTAGTTTGGAAGTTCCATCCTGTATAAATGGTATATGATCCCAATCAAACATCAAAAGAATATTGTTGAATGACATTTTTAAATTAATATTTTAATAATTTATTTTAATTTTTTAGTTTAACAATATTTTTAAATTTTTTAAGATTTTAAGTAGAAGATAAAAAGAACAACAACCACAAACAAACACATGGATACAGAGGTTAGATTTGTGGTTACCAGAGGGGAAGAAGGGAGGGAGGACAGCAAAAGAGGTGACAGGACACGTGTACAGTGACAGATGGTAATCAGCCTTTGGGTGGTGAACATGATGTAGTCTACACAGAAATCGAAATATAATGATGTATACCTGAAATTTATATAATGTTATAAACCAACGTTACCCCAATAGAAAAAATAAACAAAATAGAATATACCAAAAAAACCAATGAGATTCTACTACACATCTATTAGAATGGCCAAAATCTGGAACACAGACAACACCAAATGCTGACAAGGATGTGGAGGAACAGAAACTCTCAATCATTGTTGGTAGGAATGTAAAACAGTATAGCCACATTGGAACACAGTTTGTTGATTTTTTTACAAAATAAAACATACTCTTAGGGCCTGCCCAGTGGCGTGGCAGTTAAGTTCGCAGTTCCGCTTAGGCGGCCGGAGGTCCACCCGTTCAGATCCCGGGTGCAGATATGGCACCGCTTATCAAACCATGCTGTGGCAGGTGTCCCACGTATAAAGTAGAAGATGGCTCAGGGCCAGTATTCCTCAGCAAAAAGAGGATTGGCAGCAGTTAGCTCAGGGCTAATCTTCCTCAAAAAAATAAATAAATAAAATAAAAACATACTCTTACTATATGATCCAGCAATCACACTCCTTAGTGTTTACCTAAAAATACTGAAAACATGCCCACACAAAAACCTGCACGTGGATGTTTATAACAGCTTTATTTATAATTGCCAAAATTTTGAAGCAACCAAGATGTCCCTCAGTAGGTGAGACAATAGAATATCAGTCACTAAAAAGAAATGAGCTTTCAAGCCGAAAAAGGTATGGAGGAACCTTAAATACGTATTACTAAGTGAAAAAAGTCACTCTGAAAAGGCTAAATACACTGTGATTCCAACTATATGACAGTCTGGAAAAGGGAAAACTATGGGGACAGTAAAAAGATCAGTGGTTGCCAGGAGTTAGGGAAGAAAGAGATGCGAATTGGCAGAGCACAGAGGATTTTTGGCACAATGACACTATTCTGTATGATATTACAGTGGTGGATATATGTCATTATAAATTTGTCAAAACCCATAGAGTGTACAGCACCAAGAGTGAACCCTAATATAAACTATGGACTTTGGGTGATAATGACATATCAGTGTAGGTTCATTGATTGTAACGTACCACTGTGGTGTAGGCTATTGATAGTGGGCGAGGTGGTGCATGTGTGGGGCCAGGGGATACTTTCCATACAGTTTTGCCATGAATCTAAAACTGCTCTAAAAAATAAAACATATTAACATGGTGAAAAATGAAAAAAAAACTACCAAAAGAATATCTTTAAATGACATTTTTAATTTAATAATATTTTAATAATTTAATTCTTTAATTTAATAATTTAATAATACTTTAAAATTTTTAAAATTTACCTGAAAGAATAAGCGTATGAAAATATGTTAAAAAATTCTGGAAGAGTAAGGAAGGAAGGCTTACTCTACTCCATATTAAAAAGGTGATAAACATACAGTATTTAAAAGAGTATGGTGGAGGCACAGAGATTAACATATAAGTTATATAGAAAAAATGCACAATTAGACAAAATAATTTACCAGAAATGAGTACATAATAAAATTGGCACTTGAAGAGTCATAGATTTATCATTGAATGAGTTGTAGTCAAATGGTGGACCATTTTGGGCAAAAACAAAATTGGATCCCTATACTATTATATAAAGATACATCCTGATGAACAATAGATTTAAGTGTAAATATTGTAAGTAATATTCCCAATGTAATATCACACTTATAAACACCTAATTTTATAATTTATAACACCTAAACTCTCTTAAACACAAGAAAGGGAAAAATCATTATTCCCAAAAAGTGATGGTCATTCTAAAAGCCACTGTGGCAAATAGGCATGACTGCTGATTGTTTAACAGTGGACCAGGAGTAGAAGCAGACCAAGGGCTCAGAGTAGAGCCCAGACCTCCCAGAACTGTGCCCAGCTGACAGGCATGGTGCCAAGTGGATGAAGTCAGGCATAGAGGATCTGCTACCCAGGAATGAATGAATGTGAGCCAAGTGCAAGAGAATCACCCGATCTTGCAAAAATGTTATCTTCAAGAATCAGCCACTTGAAGCTATGAAATCCACCCAAGGCTAGTTGAAGTCATACCCCGGGTATTAAGGGTAAGGCCCTCTTGAGACAATTGCAAGTTTTTGGACACTTCTTGAAGAAGCCTTTCTGTGAAGACAAACTTACAACTAAGAATCACAAAGCAGCTGAGGAAAAGTATCACCATAAAAAGCAAATAATATAGTCAGAACATAGAAGAACTTAAAACTCAAGGCAGTCACCATAATAGAGAACTCTAAAGACTAAAAATAAGTATTTTTAACATTCTCTGAATTAAAGTAGTGAACGGGAACCACAAAACAAGACAGAAAGGTAATGAAAAAATACCAGGTGATAATAAAATAAAAATGAGTGGTTGGTTACTTTAAAAGAATTGATAAAAAATCTTAGAAATGAATAATTTTTAAGCAGATGTTTAAGCAACATATTCAATAAAAAGTGAATGGCAAATTCATGAATTGATGAGTCAAATCGAGGCAACCTCTTATAAAGTAGTACAAATAAATAAAGTGATTTCTTTTAAATGAAGGTGGGAGGAGAACTAAGAAACACAGTGAAAAGGGCCAAGTGTTCCAAATATAACTAAGATTTTCAGAAACAGACAGTAGAGAGAGTGGTGGCAGATAGGTAACACTTAAAGAGAAATACTGAGAATTCTCATTATTGAAGAAGCACAAGTCCAAAATATTGAAAAAGATTTGGACTGTCAAGAAGGATAAATTTTTGAACCTTAAATATACACCCATTATGCTGAAACCTTTGAAATAAAGATACACAATCCTAAAAACAACTAGAGAGTAAAAAAAAGGAAATCAGAATAGAAAATTACAAAAGATTTAGAACAAAATGACAAGAAAATTACTATATATCAAACGTTGTAGGATGCAGCAAAAGTGGTACTTGTAGCCTAACGATATTTATTAGAAAGCAAGAAAGCGAAAATAAACAAGTTGGTTTTCTATTCAGTAAGAAGGAAAAAAATGAACATAAATGCAAAGAAAATACAGAGAAGAATATAACAAAAATAAAAGCCAAAAAAGAAGAAGAGAATTAAAAACAAAGCAAAAGCAATGCAGATGATCAACAAAACCAAAAACTGGTTCTTTAAAAAATCAAATAAAATAGACAAATTTCTGGTAAGATCAATCAAGGGAAAAAACAGATAAGACACAAACAAACAATATTAAGAATGGGAAAATGGAAAATATAGATTAAGTAGAACTTTTATAATCCTAAAAAAATGCTGTAAATAAATTTATGTTAATTAATATGAAAAAATCAAAAGGCTATTTTCCAGAAAAAAAAAATAATTACTAAAATCAGTTTATAAAGTTTAAAAATCTGAGTAGACCAGTAACTATTAAAAAATGTAAATGGGGGCCAGCCTGTGGCATAGTGGTTGGGTTCAGTGCACTCCACTTCAGTGGCCCCAGTTCATGGGTTCAGATCCCAGGCACAGAATTATACCACTCATCAGCCATGCTGTGAGGGCATCCCACACATAACGTGGAGGAGGATTGGCACAGATGTTAGCTCAGGGCTAGTCTTCCTCAAGCAAAATTTTTTTATAAAAAGGAAAAGAAGAGGATCGGAAACAGGTGTTAGCTCAGGGCTAATCTTTTGTAGCAAAAAAAAAAAAAGATAAATGATATTCAGAGATTCTCTCCCTAAAGAAAAGCTACCAAACCCAGATCATTTACAGACAGTTCTATCAAACCTACAAAGATCAAATAATCCATATTTTATGCAAAGTGTTCCAGAGTTTAGCAAAAAAGAAGGACATTGCCCAACACATTTATAAGGCTAGAAAAACATTGATTCCAAAACTAGTCAGAGATAACACAAGAAAAGAAAACTATGGATCAATCTGACTTAGATACATAGAATCAAAAATTATATTTTTTAATAAATGAAATTCAACATGTAGCAAAAGAACAATACATTGCAAACAAGAGGATCTATCCTAACAATCCAAACTGATTCAACATTTTTAAAACAATAAATGAGAAAAATCAATAATCTTTAAAATTTTGGGAAAAATATTCAATTTACCTCGACCATAAATGGCACTCTTTCATGATTAAACAAATACAACTTGTGATATATTCTGAACAGAAGGAACCTCCTTAAATTGGTGTCTATCAAAATCTTGCAGCAAATCTTAGAAGCATTCCCATTAACATCAGAAAGAAGATAAATATATCTATTATCACTGCTTGCTTTGGAGGTCCTAGCTAATGTGCTATGACAAGGAAAAGAAATAGGAATAAAGATTAGAAAGAACAAAATAATTGCAGTGGCTCTCATGTTTGTCTGGCCAGCGCTCCTCTGTTTCATGTGTTAGTTTACAAAATGGCCGCCATACACGGACAGTAGGGAGAGACCCAAGGGGCAGATCACTCCAGACTGGTAGGTGGCAGGTTTAATAAGCAAGGGGACTGACTTACACAGCTTCTCTTGTGCAACTGCAAGACAACCTGCATACTCACCCACCAGAATCTTAAAAAGTTTATACAGAGGCCTCAACTAGGTTCAGTCACGTATGCCATCCAGATGGTCTCAAAAACACATTGCTCTCTCAAGGCTGTGTCCTTGAAAACAGCTCCCACTGTGGGAAAGGTGGGTAGAACTTACACTCCAAGGACAGAGGAGGGGATGAGGTGCCTCCAGTTGCCCAGAATGCTTGTGGGTCAACTGGTGGTCACGTCCTCTTGATGACCTTCTCCAACACTGTGGTAACAGACGCCACTCCCAGCATCCACAGGCCTAGGTTCACAACTCAAATTGGGAGAGTCTCAGGACCGTATAGCCTTAGCCACAGTCATTATTCCAGGATTGGACATAGGAAGTAAGGCAAACCAATGGAGCTCACCAGAATTTTTTGTAACGCTGGTTCCTTTTCTCATAGAGCTAGAAGATAATTCATTTGGCTGCTAACAACTGCATCCCCTTGCATGTAGAGTAAATCCATTTGCAATAGCAGAGAATGTAGCCAAGCACAAGTGTGCAACATAAAAGAACAAGAGAAGGAGCATCTTAAAAGTGCTGATTTCCTAGTTCAAGTCCTTCTGAGCTGGGGTTCAAGTGGCTCCTGGAAAATATTTATTCTTCCCATTCTACAGATTTTTCATTCCTTCTCCACACCAGGTCTTCATCCTTGGAAAATGGGGAATGGGTAGAATGAACTGTGCAAATCCCAACCTAGGCACATTTCCACAGTTTCCCTAGGTCCTTGATCTATCTTTCAATTTTGCAAACTTCTCCAATATCTTTCCATTAATACCCCTATTTTCCTGATTAATGCTCTTTGTGGTTTTCTCTATAAAGGCAAAAATACATGCAAATACATTTTTAGAGACTTTCCATGAGGATTAAATGACTTTGGGACTAAGGAAGCAAAAGAACAAACAACACTTATCATTTTCTTTAAATGATATGCTAAGTAATTAATATATATTATCTTAATCTTCACAACGATACTGCAAAGTGAGCATTGCTATCTCCATTTTACCCATGAATAAATTAAGATTAGAAAAGATTAAGTAAATTTCCTAATGTCATATAACTAATTAGTATTGAGATAAATTTCAAACCCTGGCAAGTCTGATTCCAAAGCCAATAATATTTCCAATACGCCATGGGTCTCCAAGTGAGCCTGCTAGAAATGTAACAAAAAGTGGATTAATTAATTAGCAATTAACTTCAATTTCTACCACCATTATTATAAAAAATACATATTACTCCTTGAGATTTTAGTCTTCTTCTTTTGCTTAAAGAAGCAAAAATTTCTCCTAATAATGCAAAATAGAGAGAAGACTGAGTCTCCTTAGCATTTAACCTGTATTCTGCCCAGCTGGTGGCTGCTGGAGCATTTCTCACCTGCTTGAGGAAGTTATCCTATTTTTATCCTTGATGAAGATAAACTCTGGCTGCCCCGGGCTTCTTTGACTCTTTCTTTGGGTTTTTTTCCTTCCTCAAATCCCTGAAATGCAAATATCACCCAAAGTTCTATCCTTGATCTTATTTTATTCTTGATACGTATTTTATCATTCAGCAAATTCCTATATTCTCATGTCTTCAAAGACCACATTCTAACAGGTGTTTACCAAATTTTCATCGCTTGCCATGAATGTACTCAAAACTCAAGTCCCACAAATATGATTGGGACATACATGACTGAACATTCCAATAATACGCTAAACATAACCAAATCTGAGCACAATTTTCCAACCAAACAAGCTTGTACATCTGTGTGTTTGAGATCCACTGCCTTTGTATACTCTGGCTTGCAACGTTAGAGTGCTCTCAGAGCCTCCTACGTCATTTTCTCTTCTCTCGTATAATGATAGACTGCTAAATTTTATTTATTTTTTGCTTGCCTAATTCTCTTACATCCATTATCTCCATTCCATTACTAATTCACACTTTTATTACTGCCACTTAGATCATTTTTTTAAATCCCCAAACTTTTCTACATACATCCAATATCTTCACTTCTAATCTGTTCTTCAAGTCCTATAATCCATTCATTTGACAAGTAATAACTGAGCACAAACTCTGTATCAAACACTGGGCTACTTTCCAGTAATACAAAAATGAATAGGAACTAGGTAAGTAAACCTACATGTACAACCACATAAATCTACACTATGGATGATGTACCATGAGAGTTCAGAGAAGGATAAAACTTGGGGGTTCAGAGAAGGCTTCCCAATGGAGGTGATGTCTGAGCTGAGTCTTCAAAGACATGAGTCCCATAGGATATTTCTGCAGATATTCTCAGGAAAGGGAGTAATTTGGGGAATGATTTCATAATTCTTTCAGTTGGGTCTATGTCTGTGAATAGATGATTTTCTCTCCACGGTAGGCTACTCCTTATACAGCCTCCTCTATATTTCTCTGAATCAAACAACTTCTGGATACCAATAATGATTTAAGCAGCATTTTCCAGAATGTCTTCAAGTGGTGGAGGTGTTAATCAAGTACGATGTCATGAATTTAGGTACTTAGATCTCTACTATCACAAAAGTTGAGACTTTGCAGCATATTGGGGGAGGTTACTCATGTAAACCTAACTGTTACACTCTACTTTAAATACCTCTCTCTCTCACAATCTCCATTAAGTATTCCTGCAGAAATAATCAAGTTTCCATCAACCTTTTGTTGTGTGTTATAAAATTTCCATTCTTAGTTGTAGAATGTCCGTTATTTACTCCTCTGCCCAGTTTTTTTGCCAATAAATGAATAGCTGTTTTAGGAACTAACTTTTATCTCAAAGCAACGTCTTGTACTTGAAAAAAGATAAAACATCCAGTGGCCTCACCTGAACTTTGAGGATGTCAAGAAAAGTCTCTAATACTTTCAGATGCAAATCAGGTAGAGTGAAAAGTCTGAATATAGGGTACAAGAATATTTTCTCATACTAATGTGTATAGCATCATTTTTTTATTGAGGTATAATCGACGTATAATGTTATATTAGTTTCAGGTGTACAATGTAATGATTCAATATTTGTATATATTGCAAAATGATCACCACAATAAGTTTAGTTAACATCCATCACCATACACAGTTACGACTAATTTTTCTTCTGATGAGAACTAAGATCTACTCTTTTAGAAACTTTCAAATAGGCAGTACAGTATTATTAGCCATGCTCACCATGTTGTACATTACATCCCCATGACTTATTTATTTTATAACTGGAAAGTTGTAACTTTTGACCCCCTTCAACCATTTTTCCCGCCTCCATCCCCTGCCTCTGGCAACCACCACTCTGTTCTCTATATCTATGAATTCAGTTGGTTTTTCTATTTTGTTTCTTGTTTCATTTTGTTCTTTTTAGATTCCACATATAAGTGAGATCATGCAGTATTTGTCTTTTCCTGTCTGACTTATTTCACTTAGCATAATGCCCTCAAGGTCCATCAAAGTTGTCTCAAATGGTGAGATTTCCCTCTTTTTATGGCTGAATAATAGCCCATTGTACATATATACCACATTTTCTTTATCCATTCATCCATCGATGGACATTTAGATGGTTATTGTTAATAATGCTGCAATGAGCATGGAGGTGCAGGTATCTTTTCAAGTTAGTGTTTTTATTTTCTTTGGATAAATATGCAGGAGTGGAGTGTTGCATCATTTTGAAGATGGCAATGAAAGGTGTTTTCAGAAAAGGTTGGTTGTGATGGAATTTGAGTCATTGAGACTCCTTAGAGGTAGAAGAGGCAAGGTGACAGGAGTAGAGTTCTCTGGACCTCAAAGCCACTTCAGTGAAAATTACCACTAGCTGTATTATGGCAGAAGAATGGGGGATGAGAATGGAATATCAGGCAGTGAGGAGTTCAACCTCATCAAGGGAGTCTGTAAAGTTTTTACAGGGATTTACTACTTAAACTTCAGCCCCACATTGATGGCTAATAAATCTGTAAATTTCAGACTTTGAGAGACCATCAATTTCACAGCTAACCCATATCTCATTCCCTTTTCCATTTTTTATCCTTCCAGTTTAATCTCAACTTGCAAACCTCAAGTGACAGGAAACCAAATTTCTTACAGAGAAAAACATTCTATTGTAGGGTAGATATAGTTGGATTGTAGAGGCAAAATTATTTTTGGAATTTATAAACTAGATGCTACTTTTTGGGAGGTTGCTTCCATAGTGTCATGTGGACGTTTCTAAATAGCACTTATCTCATTGCGTTGCTATTGTCATTCTATTTGCCTGACTTTCCTACAACCTTTAAAACTCCTGAAGGAAGTTAGAATCTTAGTCATCTTTGTATTTCCAGGTACAGCACAGTACCTGACTTACGGTTGCCACTCAAAACATGTTTCTTAAATTAATTCAAATTGAACTGACACACATCTAACTATTTTTGTTCTAAATTTAAGAGCCAAAAAGAATAAATTTAATCCCTCTACCACTTTATCCCTCATTAGCGCATGGTTTCCAGAGTCTTCCACAGAAATTGAAATGCCGTGAAGACCCAGAAGACAACCAGAGGCATGCATGGCATGAGAGAAACAAAAGATAATGATTCATCACATCTTCCCAATGCACAAAGAATTATTTAGACCCCTCTGCTAATCGGTAGAGGATAGAAAAGGATGAGCCAGAGCATAACTTCAAAACATCCTTTATCTTATTGTAGAGAGACAGGAAATAAAATGTTTGAGGTTATAATAAGGGTTTTCTCTCCTTTCCTCTTACCAGAGTAAAACAGGGGCTGTATTTATGTAGGTGAAACAAAGTAAAGCAATGAAGCCTCATGCAGCAATCCAGCTTGGCCTAACTAGGCTATTCAATCAATCATGCCAGCAATCAAGCAAACTGACTTTTTGGCATAACTAAGTTGACTAGAATGACTAGACAGGTTGAGGCACCTGTAGAAGCAGCAGTCAGTGACAGTGATGCTCTTCGAGCCCTGATCATTATTGTCTTGCCTAAGAGAGTAGGAGGAAAGCCTCTGACTCTGAGTTATCTTCTTCAAAGTCAATCAGCATCTTAACTACCACACATGTTGCCCTCTTTGGGGAACCTTCTGAGACAGGCAGCATCCACTGCTTATGAACTGACCTTCAGGAGGATTGCAAACTCCCTTATCCCGCGCACACACGTCAAGGAAAACATGCCCCCAGAGGTACTTTTATTTTTCTCAGAGAAATTCTGCCACTGAAAACAAGTAAGCAATTCCCACAGGGTACGTAGAGATTCTGTAATTTTATCTTTAAACGACAATTTCTCCATTGCTGTTTTAGAAAATATAGATTCAAAAAATTCTTAACATCTCATCATTTAGTCATAATCTGATTTTAATATATTTGAGGAAAGAACTACATGTCAGATGAATTAAATTCAATGATTATATTCATTTTATTCTACAAACAGCTGTTTAATCCACTTAACTGCTTACAGGATCATCCTGTGTTCCAAATGTTGATTTCTCATAAGAGTCCAAATTCTGGACTGATTTACAATCCTCCAATCTTCTCTAATTTCCTAATAAACATTAGGACACAGAATTTGAGTTTTGACATAACGCCAACCAGATATTCAGGACATTTTCATGAAACAAATGAGAAGTGTTTATTTCTTTTCAGAAGCTCTAAAAGAAGCAAATAATGAAACTACTTAATTCCAACTTCTTTGTAATATCTCCTCACTCAGGATATTTTATAACTCATTTTTTTATAACTCTATGCCTAATAGGCTTTTGCTCTACTCAATCTCTCCTTTAAATGGTTAGCAAGCTGGGCAGAGTGCCATCTTGCCTTGTATCCATTCTTTCTCTATAAATGGTTTTCCAGAGAACCACTTTGGGTTGTATACCATGTTATATGTGAAAATACCAAGATAAATAAGACACAATCCCCAACTTAGAAAAGCTCAAAGTCCAGGTGGAGATACATACAGGAAAACATACAATTTCAATACAATATGATGAATTTACATTTGTAAATACAGAGGGAGGTTCTTCCTACTCTGCCTTTTGGGAAAACTGGGAAGACTACCCAAGGGAACCAGCAGTGGTTTTCTCCATCTTTTTTTTTTTCTCTTTTGAGGAAGATTAGCCCTGAGCTAACTGCTGCCAATCCTCCTATTTTTGCTGAGGAAGACTGGCCCTGAGCTAACATCCATGCCCATCTTCCTCTACTTTATATGTGGGATGCCTACCACAGCATGGCTTTTGCCAAGTGGCACCATGTCTGCCCCCGGGATCTGAACCAGCAAACCCCGGGCCACCCAGAAGCGGAACATGTGCACTTAACTGCCGTGCCACTGGGCGACCCCTCCATCTTTCTTCTCTGTTAGAAACCAGCCTAAAGTGAAATTATACTTCTAGTCCAAACTTGTAGATCAAGGTAACTATTGGACACTGTTGATTAGAAATTCCACAGGTCTATCAAATCCCATAGCTCCTCAGGTTTACAAAACTGAAAACCTCAATTTTACTTTCTTTTTGTTTATTAGATTGCTTCTATTTCTCCTCAGAATCTTCCTCTTTCATATGTACCGTTAACAATAATTTCCTAACTGACTTCTATATCTCTGGTCTATCCTCTATTGCTAATCTATTTTATGCATTGAAATAGAAATTTATTTCCTAAACACAAAGCTGATCACATCCTCTCCTTATATAAAATTTCCTAATAAGCCCTCATTGTTTATAGAATGAAGAAACATACAATGTTTGTGTGCCTAACACATGTCAGGCACACCTCCTCTGTGTTCAATAAATATTTGTTGAATGAATAAATAACCCCCTTCACTGTATTCTGTAAATTGGCTCATGTGACAAGTGGAGTAATGGCCTCCAAAGATGTCCATGTCCTAAACCCCACGATCTGTGAGGATGTCGTTAGATGTCAAGAAGAATTAAAGTTGCAGGTTGAATTAATTTTGCTCATCAGCTGACAACGAAATAGGGGCGTTTATCCTGGATTATCTGGGTGGGTCCAATGGGTACTTATAAGTGGAAGAGAAAGGCAAAAGAGTCAGTGTCAGAGTGAGGCAATATGAGAAACACTACCAGCCATGCTAGCTTTGAAGGTGGAAGGAAGCAAAACAATGTGGGCAGCCTGTAGAAGCTGGAAAAAGGAAGAAAACGGATTCTCCCCCAGCACCTCCAGAAGGACCACAACCCTGCTGACACCTTGATTTTAGTCCATTGAGATGCATTTTTGGACTTCTAAACTGTAAGATAATAAATTTTTGTTCTTTTAAGCTACTAAATTTGTGATAATTTTTTACAGCAGCAATAGAAAACTAATACATCTCATTACAGAGCATGAAGCATTTACTCTCTTGGGGGTTTACGTATCTGACTTCATCTTAGACAGGGAGACAGAATTATTCATTGGTGTATACTCAAAGCTGAGTCAGCCATATGTAGTAGAACCTTAATAAAAGTTCACTGAATTAAATGAATTTGTTAAGGAGTTTTTTCTCCCAAACATTTTCTGAATTTCTTGAGGATTTGATGTCAACTAAATTTCCACCAATATGGAACATCAATTTCTTATGAACACTCAAATTATCGTAGTTCTCACTTCATCCAGTTCGCCATCGTATTTTCAATGTGTTTTCTTTTTTCAAGCTTTGTGTTTTATTTTTCTTTATACATTAGTAGACTTTCACATTTCCCTTCTTCCAGAAAGTCTTAATTCCCAACATGGAATTTTGCTCATCTTCATTCTCTTAATTCTAAAGGTCATAACCCTCTTTACTTAACTCTACCTGTTCCGTCTTTGTCCTACATAATTCTAGTCGACAAATTCCAACTCTTTTTGTTTTGAATCATTCAGAGTGTGTTGCTGAGTTTCCTCTTGCCGGTGGCATTCTCTTGGGAAGGACTGTCTGTCTCCCGCCCTGGATTTTGATCTCGACCTTTATTAAGAGCATTTAGGTAAGACACACTCAATTTATCCTAGATCAGTTCCCTCCAGTCCCTTAGAAATATTTTCCTTGTCCACCTCCTAAAGCCCACGCTCTGCTCAGTAGACGTTTCCCTTGCTAATGCTCTTCTGTTTTTCTTCTTATCATCACTTGGTCTGAGCCTTCTGCAGTGCCACCTGCTCTGCATCCTTTTATAAGTATTCCTTTTTGGCTTTCAAACTCTTTTCTTCTCTGAGAGCTTTCCTTTCCCACAGGATTTCAATTGGAGTTGTCAGAATTTGAAGTTTATTCCCTGCCAGGTTTTTTTTTAATCTGCTGATTATGTTAAAAGTAAAAATATAAATGGCAGCTAGGCAGAGGATAATACCCAGCTCCCTTTTTGAGCACTGAAAAGTAAGCTTCCTCCAAGTTTTCACCGTTTTTCTATAGTCCATGAAAAATGCCACTACCAGTGAAATGACATGTTTATTGGCGGGAGCCATGCCTCACTGTTATATATGTAAATTGGCAAAAGAATCTGATTAATAAGCCTTGTCAATTTTCCTATAATAAATGTACTCCTACACATACCCATTTAATATTTTTTCCCATTTTTCAGTTACTTTGTACCTTTTGAAGTAAATACCAATCACTCTTACTGGATCATTCTCCACTTTTATATCTTCAGTACCATTTATTTTTCCTTTTGTCTCTACTTTATGTGACTTTGTCCTTTGTTTTATTGTTTTCTGTTCCAAGAATAATCATATATTTCAAATGTTGGCACTTCTTTTGTTATTGCCAGAATGACATCATCTGCAAGTTATAACAAGACTCAGACCAACTATTAGCATTTATTTTGTTCTTTATTCTTTGCATCTCTTCAATTTAAAATTAAATTTTGTTAGAGAAAGAGAGTCTCCAAGACCACAAATTCAACAGCTGGCTGTGAGCAATACTTTCTTACTTCCATGGTCTCTTTTATTTCTTTTCCCATTTCCACATGAAAATGTAAATAACCTTGGTTAATATGTCTTAATATATATTGCCAGTTTTTCTAGTACACACTGTATTTGCCTGTTTGGCAATATGATTTAATGAGACATCAGTTTGATTTCTGTTTTCACTGTTGCACTATAATTTCTTCCCTCAGTAAAAGATTGTAGTCAAGCTTTATGATGTGGGGTCTGAACCGCTTGCATCTTTGAAGGACGGTTCCAGGAAAAGGTGAGGTGCGAGGATTGGGCAGTATTCCTAACAAATTTTATATCGCAGGGTATGGCAGTTCAGACCCTCCAGAGCACAGACACCAAGATGGACTTAAAAGTATAAGTTTATCTCGTAAAAGATAAAGGAGAGAGGGAGAGGGGTAAATTGGGAGAGCCTCAGACTGTGATTTGGGTCTGATGTGAGAGGGGGAAAAGGAATTGAAGGAGGATTGGGTGAGAAGAGCCTCAGACTACAACTCTAAGGAAGTCTTATCTAGGCCAATAGGGAGCCCCAGAGCACAGGCTGTCCATCTGAGAGTCCAGCACTGGGCAGGAATGGCCCAGCTCCAGTACCCCTGCCGTGCTCAGTCATTGGCTGGGAGTAGCCTGAGGAGAGTGAGACACTGGTGTGAACATGGGACTGGATTCTGATGGTGCAGCGGCTGGAGACTATCCGCTAACTATCCTCCTTGCATCAGGTTCTCTCTTGGAGGGAGATCTGAGTGGCATACTCCCATGGTTGCCATACAAGGCCCAAAGTGGAAGGTATTGGCCATGCGGCTGACAGTCATCATTTAAGACCTCACCGAAAGGAAAACTAAAGAAGTAACTGGAATTGAATTTACCATAGCCCAGTGTGGGAGGAGGGCTCAGAGCAGGTTAGACAACATATGGAGGGAAAAAGCAATATGTTTGCTGCTCCTTAACGTTGCAGGATGGAATCAGTACCTTTGGTGTGTGAGTGAACCCAGGGTGGATTTGCACTCTGGGATGTGGTCTCACGGCAGATCAGAGCTGCCGCCTGCTGTCTGCAGTCTCTCTGCTCTGGGCTGCCATCTTTCTGCTCTACTGACTGCTATTGCCTTGTGGTCCCACAGATATCTTCTCAAACCACTGACAACCTCTTCTAAACCACACATTTTTCCGTGGCACTGTGCTGTTCTCATAGCTGCCCATCATACAAATCCCTAATGCTCAATAGTCCCCTTTTCTGGCAGAAGGGTCATTCGTGCTTTGTGCGACCACGTTTTCCAAAAGTGTTTACTTCAGGAGATTTCAGATCTCTTGTCACACCGTTTTGTTTTGGTTTTGGTTTTGGTTTCTTATCTGATAGTGTTCTTATTCCCAGATTGCACAAACAGTCCAGGATCGGAGGGTTGTGGAACCAAGTAGATGGTTAGTAAGGCACAGCTTTAAACTGCATGTGAAATGTGCTAGTTTTTAGGTTATTGCCTCTCAACTCCAAAACCCACCCTTTTCTTGCTCTGCTTCGCAACTCTGAAGCTCAGACTGCAAATTACATTTCTCCTTGGCCACTTAGGTCCATGTCAGGCTCTGTCAATAGGGGTCACTAAAGGGAGAGCGCCTGGCTGCGGGAGAAAGAAAGCGCTTTTCTTTTTCCTCGTTTTATGTTTTCTGTGGCAGTAAGTGGATCATCATGAGCTGGTCCCAGCAGAATTCAAAGAAGCAGTAATGGCTTTTGCATTTCTGCACTGAGGGACCTCCAACAAGTTTCTTCTTTCCTAGAGCAGCTGGTGGCATGTTTCTGCACCAGCCATATCCTTTGCTGAACGGTCTGAATCTCAGCGTTGCAGGGCCCTCCCCTGTCTTTCTAAGTTCCTTCTTTACTCACTTTTCGCTCAGCCTTATGGGTGGTAGCTGCTTTCTGCAGTTGCTATCTTTATTATGCCTTAATTTTTTCCTACCTTTTTAACGTTAACCATCTTTTGCCTAATTAATAATTCTTTATAGTAAATTTCCCCTCCTCAAGCTAGTGGTATAGTTTCTGTGAGCCTGACTAGAGCTTGACTAATTCATGGACCTACTAGTTTCTTCATCATTCTGAGCTCAGCCAGCCTACTTTGAAACTTTGACATATTTCTTCTACATTCTGTGTCCTACTGTCTCTGTCTTTGATCCAACTTCTTATAAGGCCCACAGGGCATAAAACAAGTCAATCTGTCTCTAAATTCCAAGTGTGGACAGAGTTCAATTACATTCTACAAAGGCATTAGGTATCATGCAAATTGGTATAGCTGTGAAACATCTTATGTGTCATTAAAAATTCCTGAACAGGTAAAGAGCCTCTTAAAAGTAAACAAGATAAAACTAACCAGTCTGGACCAGTGAAAAAGAAAACATTACATTAACTTCTGCAAATATAGAAAAGATAGTAAAAGGATATTATTAACAACTTTATGCCAGTAAATTTGAAAAGTAGATTAAATAAAAAACCAGAAATCATGAAAATCACATACATAACTCATCAACACATAACTCAATATCTCAACACATACAACTCAATAATACAATACATACAATAATACAACTCAATAAATCAACACATAACTCATGAAAATCAACTCAAGAAACAAAATACTTGAATTGTCTCATAATGATAAGACAATTATAGAAAGTGATTAGAGAAAGTGAGTCAGTAGTACAACATCTTTTCACAAGAAAGTTTCAGATTCAAATGCCCTCAACACTGAAGATTAACACACACTCAAGAAACAAATATTTTAATCTTACCAGAATAATTCTAGAAAATAGAAAAAGTGGGATCATCACTCCTAATTCATTACTCAAGCTAAACATTTTGAGGCTAGTGGTTTTGGAATATGCTTGTGGGACAACACAGAAACAGCAGTCAACAGAGAAGAAAGATGGCACCCCAGAGCAGAATCTCCAGAACAGCGTTGTCCCATACGCAGCCTGCAGAGTCTGAGCTCCAGTACCACAAAGTGATCGGAAAGGGGATCTGCGAACTAAGAGACAGAAACCTGACAAGGACAGAGTGCAGGCTCATAGGACCTAAGAACATGGATAAACATGTGTTTATCCTAAACGAAGTGTTCAATCAAAACCAATAATCATACAAAATGGATAATACTTCATAACCAAGTAAGAATTATCCAAGAAATGCATGACTGTGATTTAATATTAAAAATAAATTGTTGAAATTCTTCATATTAACATATTAAGGAAGAAAAGAACATTTCAATAGATGCCAAAAAAGCATTTGACTGAAATCAAGATTAATTAATAATTTTAAAAACTCTTAGCAAATGAAGAAAAAAAGGAACTACCTTTTTTTTTTTTGAGAAAGATTAGCCCTGAGCTAACATATGCTGCCAATCCTCCTCTTTTTCCTGAGGAAGACTGGCCCTGAGCTAACATCCATGCCCATCTTCCTCTACTTTATATGTGGGACGCCTACCACAGCATGGCTTGACAAGCGGTGACACCCCGGGCCGCCGAAGCGGAATGTGCACACTTAACCACTGAGCCATCAGGCAGGCCACAGGTACTACCTTTAATTGCTCTACAAAAAACCTACAGGACACATACTCAGTGGTGAAATATTGAACATTTGCCCTTTAAGAACAGGAACAAGTCAAGAAGACGCATTATTGCCTCTGCTATTCCACATTCTACTGGTGTTCCTAGCCCAGTAGCATACCAGGAGCTGTTTTTCTCAAAATGTGTATAATTTTTTCCTGAAAGTGGCATGGTTTTATTCCAGAGCCCCAGAGATTTGTTCTGTGACTTTCCCATGGGGGTTTCCCACCACTGATTCCCTCAACTCTATGCTGCCTCTAGAACCCCAAAACATCCACCAGGCATTGTGATTCTTGGAACCTGATAGAGGCAGAGAACCTAACTATGGGAGACCAAGTGCCCATGAAGCTGGAACTGACTATCTTGAACTGGATCCTGTCAAACCAACCAAATCAAAAGTTGAGCAGACTCACCAAAAATCCATCTTAATATAAAAGAAGTACACCTCAGATCAAGCATGAATACCACTAGTAGTCCATATTCCCACAGCACCCATCACTGTTTCTCCAGCATCCTTCTCATGGCTTATCCCTATGGCTATATGGGACATCCCATGAAACCAACAGAAGGAGAAACAAAAAGTCTGATGTTAGTTTACAAATATGTAGGCTTGATAAGCAGGTGCAAGATTCAGGGGTGTATTTGGAAGACCATAGTATGAAAAAATCCTCCTGCTGGGTAGAACCTTTAGTGGTACATCTGGTCATCTACTTTATGGGGAAAGAGAAACGGTCCAAGGTTAGAATATATATTAACTCATGGGCAAGTGGCAAATATCTTGGCCTGCTGGTCAGGGACCTGAAAGGAAAAGAACTGGAAGACATGGGACAAAGTGTTCTGGGGTAGTCAAATGTGGATGGACATACAGGACTAGGTGGAAAGTGTGGAGGTCTTTGTATCACATGTTAATGCCTACCAGAGAGCACTGACAATGGAAGAGGCACTAAATGACCAAGTAGACAAAATGTTTCAGCCAATTGATGTCTTCCTCCATCGTTAGCAATACCACTGATAAGACAATGAGCACGTGAATAAAGTGGCAATGGTGGCAGAAGTGGAAATTACACATGGGTCCAACAGCATGAACTCCTGCCTACTCAATCTTATCTAATTACTACTGCTGCCTAACACCCAAGCTGCAAGCAACAGACACTAACACTGAGTCCTCAATATGCTACTATTACTCAAAGAGAACAATGAACCAGTTTGTGGCCACTTAGTGGCCCATTCAATGCTTGAGAAAGCCAGTAGTTTGTTCACATAAGAGAAGAATGAATTTATTTCAGTTATAGTTTTGTCTTTCCTGCCCTTTGGGCCTTAGCCAGTACCACAGTCCTAAGGCTTGTGGAATGGCATGGCGTCCTGAATAACATTACATATGACAATAGACCAGAGGACCCAATTCACAGCAAAGAAAGTGCAAGAGTGAGCCCATAGTCATGGGATTCACTGGTTGTATCATATACCCTACCAGCCAGAAACTGGCCACCATGGAGACCTCCTGTGGAAAGCATAACTGCAGTGCCATTTTGGAGGCAATATTCTGCAAGGATGAGAGTCATCTCCCATACACAGTATACGCATTGAAACGAAGACGTTTGTATCATACCATGTCTTCAATGGAAAGAATACACGGGTTCAGAAATGAAGAGATAGAAGTAAGAGTTGCCCCACTTCTCATTACTCCGAATGGTCCATTGCAAAATTCGTGTTTTTAGGACTCGCTATGTCCTAAAAAGAATAAAACTCCAATTACAGAGTCAAGATTAAACTGGAATAACAAAAAAATGGCCTAAAAATTGAATTAAATTAAAGTAATTTAAGGTAAAATGACAAAGAAAATAACATTTTTGCCATTTTTGCTAACTATTGAAACTGTATTATACTCTACTATGTAAACTGAAGAATATTTCCTTCTTTCATTACCAAAAGGGAGTCAGCTAACTTATGTTTGTCAGTTATTAGTGATCTTCCAAAGATAAAGACATGGAAATAAAATATTTCTGAGCTAAGTTTTTCTTAACCTCCCATTGCCAAGCAAGCACCCTACAAGGCCACACCAGCATACTGAGGAATTCATTCATCTTGGAATCATACTCATGAGTCTATTATATTTATTCTGGTCTTTCTCACATTTATTCAAGAATTGACAGGATCAATACCATGTTTAAGCCAGCCGTGTCTAACTTATAGAAACAAGGAGCTAAAGATACACATATGAAGATATATACACATATATGTATAATTGATTTATATGTGTGTATACATATAAGTATATACATCTCTATATTCCTAGCCCTCCTTCTCAGTCTAATCACCCTCCGCTGATGCTTGCAAGGCTCTCACACACACTGTCTATTGCCTTCATTGTGTAGATGTTTTGGTCTTTTTATTTCACTATCTTAAGACATGCACTGAAATATCCTTGTTCACTTAACATATTTTGTGATAACCATTATCCCTTTTCTGGTTGTTGAATCAAAGGCTATGTAACATACTGGCTTTGGAATTAAGGCGAAAGTGGGTTATTGGCCCTGCCAATCTACCTAGCCAAATTGGATTTTTGCTCACCTATAAAATGGGGCAGATATCATCTCCTTTTGGAGTTAGTAGGGGTTTTGACTGATATGCTTAGGGTACTTGTGGAGATTAAATGAGATATTTATAGAAGTGCTTAGCACAGGCCTGGTGCACCATAAGTATCAATATGCAGTAGCTAATACTATTACGGATCCATCCTCTGGTGAAAAGTTGGGTCTCCTAATATGACCAGAAGGTCAAAAGTTCCAGAAGCTTTGTAATGCTGAATTGCAAGATAATTATGTGTGATATCCCACAACTTCCTTTACTTCAATTAAATACCTCTAAAAAGTCTTTAGTGTAGTAATAAGTTCAAACTTGGAAGAATAGTACAATGAATGCGCATGTATCCTCTGCCTATATTCAAGAATTATCACTTGCCCTATTTATCTTTTTCCCTCTTGCTATGCATTTTTCCTTGTTGAAACACTTGAAAATAACTTGCAGACAGCACGAAACTTCATGACTACTTCAGTTTGCATCTCCTCAAGAAGTCCTCACACATAACTGCAATAACATGGTCATACCTAAGATAATTAGCCATGGTACCATAAAATCATCGAACATCCCTTCTATCTTTAAAGGAAATATTCTTTTCTCCATAGGGAAAAAAAATTCTTTGTAAGATGGATAAAGTTCACCTATCCTTAAAAAAAAAAAAGGGAAAGAATACCCAACTTCATTGCCTGAACGTAAAGTATCAGTGCTCCTTAAATTCGAGGCAATAGCTCACATCAGGGCACAGACGCCAACACTCACAGCTTACTTTATGCCAAACTTAAGCATCTTACCTTTGTATTTATTAACAATTTTACAATAACCTTGTCTAAATGAATATTTGAATATGAAGTCAAATCTGCAGTGAGGAACAAAACAGGGCCTGTTCTCCCCATCTCAGAAGCACATGTCTTCCTGGATCACATGAACTTTTGGGTCAGACTGGGCTTCTCCTCAGAGAATGAATAGATCCCCAGAACGAGTTTATAGGTTTTTTTATAGGTTTCTCCCTAAAGGCTCCATGAACGCTTACCTCCAAATTAGTGAATGCGAAACTGGTTACAGCAGCAGATGCCTGTGTGGTTATCTAGTACGAACACATAAGACAAAAGGGATGGGATGTTCAGCAGAGAGTTGTTGTTTTCCTCCCCCATCCACGCACATTATTGATTTAATGCACTTAGTGAGCCTTTGCGACTCCAAGATCTCTGAGCAGCGTGGACTTCCTGTCCCTGCAGAATGCACCACTGCCCCAGGCACCTAGATTTCCTTTGCTAACTAGCAGAGTAGAGCACACATTTCTCCATTTTAACTAGACATAAATAAAACAAAAATAATGCTGTTCACCGAGCACCCATTTTATGCTAAGCTTATGCCAGTGTTGGGGGAGTTTTCTGTGTGACTTGTTTTGTTGTTACACATGTAACATGAATAAATTTGAGGCCACAAACTCAGGTACAGATAAGTCTTTATTTTTCTCATGTAACTGGTTAATATCTGCTTTAAGAGTTCATTCTCTGGAGGTGGCAGAAATATCACCTCAGGTGGCTTGAGGGTTTCTCATATTTTCTTCCTCTCCCCACCCTGGGGAAATAATTTTCCTGTGTAGGAGCCTGAAGGAGAAGAGAAACTCACCTCTCTCATTCCTGTGATATGTCCCAAATATTTTGTCTGCTGGAGATTTGTTGCTACCCTCCCCAAGGTCACCAGCCTTTGGAGGCCAGAAATTGTCTTTTTGATCGCCTTTGTTTTCATCCTATCATGCATGTCCCTTCCCAGAAAAGGCAGGCATACAATGACGTAGATGCCTGAACAGGGACTAGAGCAAATGGGAAAAAATGGTTAATATTTTAAACATATTACTCTGTCATTCATATACATCCTTCTGTCATCATTGTGTCAGGCCGGGTTTTTAGAAACAAGAACTCTGACTGATTTAAACATAAAAGCAATATATTCGATGATATAAGTAGCTGACAGGATCTCCAGGAAGGCTGGGAGGACTAGATGTGGAGTGTGGAAATGCTAGAAATGACATCCAAAATCTCACAACAAAATTGTTTATCCCATGAAGATACTGCCACCACTGGGTGCAGATACCACTGATGCTGGACACCTGATATTATGGCCACCGGAAGTCGATATAGCTTCTCATGCTGCCTCTTCTCACCAGACTAGCTTCTAGGCAGTCCCTGCCTCTTGAAATCACTAGCTCCTAAGTCAAAATCCAGAGTGGGTGCATCTCGTAAGCATAGCCCAGAACACAGACTTGCTGCCCCCTAACAAGAGGAACGACTAGAAAAGGGTTTTCGGCTTCAATGGTGGGATCAGTGCTGCTTTCCACCATTGCTTGTAAGATGGCTAATCCCCTGCAGGCAGCGTATTTGACCCAGTTTGCAGCCCCCTGATGTGCTCAGCGCTGCCTGTCCTCTAGACTTCAGCCATGTACTTCACTTTCCTGCCAGAGCAAGTCAATGGCGGCTCACATTATTCCTATGAGCATAAAACAAACACTGACACTGTCACTTCACCTCCTGCCATTATTGTCTCTGCACATCCCCCATTCCAAAGCAAAAGCTGGACTTTGGCATTGTCTCAAGGATGCCCAACAAGGGAGAAGACTCAGCATGTCCCGCATCTAGGTTCCGCCTTGGCTTCTCCAGCAGCTGCCCAGAGGAACCACATCACACATCCCGGAGGTACAGGGCAGCTAATGTTTCAGGGAGCAGATTTTGATCAATATGCAACAGGAGGTGGGAAGAATCAAGCTGGCAAACTGTTTGCTGTTCTTTTCCTGGACAGACTGTTCTGAGAGGTTCAGTGACTCCAGCAGGCCTCTCTGGAAATGCTCTGCAGGGCCAAGTAGCCAGCAGTGTGTTTTTGAGCAGCCCTGGCCAGCTGGATGACACATCTCCTGTATTTGTTTTCCCTCCTTTCCTGCCTCACTTCCCTTTCACTCTCACTCTTGCATCCCTGGGGTTTTAATAAAGTGTTGGCAGATCAGCTCTGTCTCGGACTCTGTGTTCTAGGAAATGGGCTGAGATGCATAGGGGAGGGAAAGGATCAAAATATCAGCACATGTTCCTTATTTACCGTAACTCTGAAAGTAAGGTGCATTTTACAGATGAGAAAACATGGTTAAATCATTTCTGGAATCTGACACTGCCAGTTAGAGACAAGGATTTGAAATCAAGTCGGAATGATGGCCACACATTCTTTTCACTGCACTGTGTTCCCTGCCAATGCTCAACACTGCGTGTAAAAAGGATGGGAAACATAGGAAGGTGTTTACATTCTTCTATACATTTTAAAGCATCTCAAGTGAAGTCTATGACACCAGTGTGGTTTTCTTCAAACCTGCACACTAGGGCCTCAGATGAGTCTCTGTGCTTCTCTGACCCATTTTCCCAAACTCTTCTGCAGGGGGGGCTGCTGGCGGGGCTTAGCTTTGAATAAGTAGCACTAGCAGAGATTTAATAGGGCTTAGCAGCTCTTAGGGTGAGATTTAAGAAAAGGAAACAGCATTGAAATACAGTGGAAGAGCCTTTAGATTTGTGAGACAGCATCATATGGGGATTTCTCATCCAGAGTTTGGAGTCACATAGGCAGAGGTCCAAGTCCTGGTTCTGCCACTTACCCACCAAAGGCAAGCTATCTGGTCTCTTTGTGCTTCTACTTGCTCATCTGCAAAGCAGGGATCCTTGTAGTCTCACTTAGCCCATTGCTAAGTACTTAGTAAATGTAAACAAAAGAATAGAAAGTATTCCTGTTATTAGACCTAAGGAAAAGCAGTATGAAAGAATCCAACATCTTTTGACTCCCCTTCCTACATTTTGGTAATAACCTCTCTGACAGCCCCCTCTTCACAAGGTAGAATCCAGAACACTTTGCCCTCAGCACACTTGCAGGATGAAGGCCTGAGACCTAGGTTTCACATGTCATAAGTACCTATGCAGGGCTTCAATTTGGAAGTGAATAATCTAAAGAAAAAGGTTTGAGTGGAACATGATTTTGATGACACAGATGACAGCATAGGGGAACAGCTTTGGGGGAACAGTAAAGTTGACATCCTCGCAGTTGCAGCAAAGTCAAGTTCCTGCCGTCCAGTGAACAAGTAAGAGTAGCAACAGCAGGGAAGTTCTGTCATCATGCCTTTTCTGGAGTGTGGTTCTGAGTGTCCATTCTGAAACCTCGGCTGAGCTTCGCGCTTGTTTCTCTAACCCTCCAATGTATTTCACGACTATCTAATGTCTTCTGAAAATTCCCTTTTTCCTTCCTAAAAGAGCCAGAGTGTATTCTTTGTTTACAATGACCAATCCTTGTGGAGACAGGGGAGCTAACATATATCATCCGCATTCAAGATATTCTGACATCATTAGTATTTCAGTTTTACAGATGAGGCAACAAGCTTGGAAAGGTTAAATGATAAAAATCCTGTTTTAAATCGTGTACCATCTGTCTTCAGATGGGAGATGTCTCCCTTGACTCCATTTTCTAGGAGAGAGGCCTCACATAGGCCTGCATTGGTCTTAGATACTTTTCAGGGAAGCTGAAAGCCCAAGGCTTTACTGGGAAACTGCTCATCCCTGGAGTGGCCACTGAGCCAGGTAATCTTGGAAAGACAGAAAGTCTAATTCCAAGAAGTTGGAAAATACTAGGTGGATTCATTTGTGAGCATGAAATGAGTTATCAAGAAATAGGAATTTCCTGGAAGAGGACAGGAAGTTAGAGACCGAGCTGGGTATAGCACATTATTACCTGACAACTTCTAAAAACCTTGTAGGATCCAGTAAATAATAGACAAGTGTGAGAAACTCAAAGGATTAGAAATAACTTTCTTTGAATTCTAACAAAATCTCTTTCTGAATGTGTTTCTTTAAACTCCAGATAGCAAACTTCTCAAGCAATAGGACAATACTAATACTTAGGATTTATTTTTGATGTGCCATGAAATTTTTCTTTTATCCTCAAAATTTGATGCAGGGCATACTTAGCTAGCTGTCTATTTGTAGAATAGTCAGACTGTGGTACAGTTTTCTGGGCAAGAGATTTAGCAAATCACCATTCATTTGGTATAATGAAGTATGGTTATTTCACAATAAAATGCCAAATGTTCTGCATAATCAACAATTTCACGGAGAAACCACGGTTGCTGTGTGGACTCTTTATGAGTGTCTTTCACTAACAAAGAATTAGAGAGAAATAAGGAGAAAATCATTTTTGAGAAAGTCTGAAACCCATAGGAAATAGCTGAATAAATTTTTCAGAGAAAATTCATGTCTTTCTGAATTTGCATCTAGGTGGCAAATTCACAAATCAACACCCAGAACACATTGCCTCCAGCTGGAAAAAACTAAAATTCTGATAATGAACAGCATACTTCATTTATTCTTTCTTCTTTAGTTGTCCTTTAATAACTAGTAAGAGCTACCAACTTACTACTTTTTATTCAGTTTTGGTGTTTGTTTTCTTCTTATTTCTCTTTCATAAGCTCCATTTAGACAGAGTATGGTAACATAACAACAATTATAACATTTGTTATATCCTTACTACACAACGCATAATGTGCTAAGCACTTCACACGTATTCATATTTAACCCTCGCAAACATCCTGTCAGGTAGGTAGTGTTACAGAAAGGAGCCAAACACAGCTTCTGTGTGTTGGTCCCTGAGTGGTTTATTTCTTCACTGAAGGCTGAGACACGTTAGCCCAAAAGCCCACTGGCACCAAACTAAAATTTTTGCACATCCAATTATTTTAGAAATATCCCAAACAGATTTTTAGCCATTTAGAGCCAGCCTGTTTTACATAGCCTGCAAACCTCATCCAACATCTGCCAACAACAGACAAGATAAACCCCAAGCCATAAGCACCCCAAACCACTGCTACCCTTCCAAGTTCTCTGGCCCAGAGACTCCTCACTGTGCTGCTGAAAGACGTCACCTAGATACATAAGCTCCCTCTCTGACCCCCTGTCCCCTGGGAATTCCCTTGGCCTTCTCCTCTTCTAGGTAGCCATCACCTTCCCTGTGGCCTCTGGAGAGTTTCCTGCTATGAGGGACTCCCCCTAAATGCAAATCTGCCAAAGTAAACCAAATCAAGCTTGTATGTGCTACTGCCACCTCATGGTCATAATTTTTTCCTTGATCAGCCCCCAAATCCCTTAAACTCACTCTCTACAATTAGCAACCAGGATGGGATTTTGTGATCAGGATATAAGATATTGGCACACCCAGTGAAAATGTCAATCAACTGACAAGATGATCCTGAAGAGTCTCGTGTGATTGGGACTCAAATTTGAAATGCCTCTGCATTACTCTGTGATGCATTCCACCCTATATTTTTCGTGGTCTCCTCCTGTGCATCGTTAGCCTGGCTAAGTGGCAGGGCCTGTATTTGAGTGAACCCAGTCCACTGGAACCGACTTTTGACGTCAGAGTCACCGAGATGCCTGGGAAAGGAGGTCTGCCACCAGGCAGAGGCCAGACATTGTAAAACCTCTGGGCCTGAATAGGAAAAGATAAGGAGTGCATGCCTCTAGACAAGGGTGGGCTGCCCCTGACCCAATAATGGACTATAGAGGGAGGAGGTGCTCTCCGCTGGGCCGGTGATCTGGGTACTATGAAAACAGAGGAAATCCTTGCCCTGGGGTCTACTACAGCAGGCAAATGCACCTATAAGGCAGAGACAGCAGGCTGAAACTAGCTCCCTAAACACAACTGGGGGAGGTGCCTTTGTAAACAACTGGCATGCAGCTGTTGCTGTCTCGCTTGGTTCTACTGTTGAGAATAGTGTCATTCTAGCTTCTCCCAAGAGGAACAGCAAGACCCCAACCCTTGGGCTTAGCCAACTAAAGCATTACGTAAAGTGACTAAAGACCAGGAAATTTATATTCCTGACCATCTCAAGACTCGAAAGGAGGTTGCTAACCTATTGAAGAAGGGCTCAAACCCAGCAGATGAGACTTGGGCCCAGCTCATGGCAGCTTTTCTCCAGGACAGCGCTCAGAAAGGAAGTAGGAGCCTAAAACACCGAGGAAACAGGAGATGGAAAGGAGGCCCTGGGGAAGAGGACTGGTGCCCTCTAGAGAGAAAGAGTAACGATCACCACAACGGAGAATGGAATAACTTACTGTTCCCTTTGCCAGGAACCACTCACAAAGTAATGAAAACAAAAAGGCAAAGGGGAAGGCCAAGAAGGAGGGACCGGTTTGCTTGGAGGAGGACATGCCTGAGGCCTAGTCTTTCCTTAAGGATCTAGTCCAAGAACCAGATGGAAAAGGGGTCTGTGCACTTAACACATCTTGGCGCAAGTGAGTAACACTCACCCCAGGGGAGTGATGTCACCACAGTGGAGACAAGGAGGCTCCTGACTTTCCCCCCTTCCACAGACACACCAAATATCTACCTACACAGGGAGCAATTCCCGCTGAGAGAAATCCAGGAGCTCACTGAGTGACTCCCACACATCAGCGAATGAGAAATGGGTAGGAAAGGCTGAGACCCACTCTCACCATAAACCCTACCACTGGCACAGAACCTTACAATTATCGGGAACCCCCAACTCTCAGCTTCTCCCTGAGGAGGAAAGGGTTTGAGCCACACATATAGTACTTCAACTTTTCAGGCTGCCTCAAGAGGGGCAGGCTCCCAAGTCACCTAGCTCCAAAGGAATTTGCATTCACAAGTTCCAAAGGACCATGCAAACAAAGAAGCAGCTGTTAAATAGAGGCATGAGCACTCCCCACGGCCATGCCCTCCTAGGCTCAGCACAGACGGAGCAGGAAAAATCAACCACCTCCAGTTTTTCCTGGAAGGGGTTTGACTGCATACTGTCTCAGCTACTGCCTGAGGGTCCAGCTTCTAAACAGCCTTCATTTTCGAACTGACTAGGATCCTCTTGGGAAACAGACAGAGCCAGTGAGCATTTCCCCCACCTTCTCCCTCTCTATTGCTCCAACAATAAAACCAAGTTGCCAGCATCTCCCTGGAAATAGCTTGCCCACATATCTAGCACCTGAACTTTTATGGCTGCTGCCAGAGGGCTGGGTCCTCGAATCACTTAGTTCTGATAGCCCATGATGCTCAGCATTCAAGAGTCCCACAGGACCATATTAAACATGAAAAAAAAGCTGTTTCCAAATGGGTACACAAGCACCTCTTGTAACTCCCCTCTACTCTCCTCAGCACAGAGGGAGCAGGCAAAAATACCCATCTCCCAGTTTCTCCCTGGAAAGGATTTGAAGATATGCTTTCTCAGATGCTTCCTGAAGTTCAGGCCTCTGATCAGCCTGTACCCGGAAGCTGACTGGGATCTTCCCAGGAGCCTAAAAGAGCTGGTGGTCACATCCTCCACCATCTCCTCCCGGCTTTCTTCAACAGTAAAAACCAAGTCTCCAGTTTCTCCCTGAAAGGAGCTTCTCTACACAACTAGCACTCCAAATATTGAGGCTGCCAACTAAGGGACAGGCCCCCAAATCACCTAGCTCTGGGAGCTGATGGGGCTCAGCATTTACAGGTGCCCTGGGACCACTCAAAACAAAGCAGCCACTCTATTTGGAGACACGAGTATTTCCCGGTGGATGATTCCATCTGGCTCAGCACACTCAGCTCCCAGTTTCTCCCTGAAAAGAGCTAGGGCGAGTCGCTTAACGCCCGAGTCTCTGTTAGATCTCACGGACTGATTCAGTACAGTTGTAGGATACAAAATCAATATGCAAACATCAGTTGCCTTTCTAGACAATAATGACATACGACCTGCAAAAGAAATTAAGGAAACAATCTCATTTCCAATAGCACCAAAGAATAAAATACTTAGGAGTAAAATTAAACCAAGAGATAAAATATACATACACTGAAAACTATAAGAATTTGATGAAAGAAATTAGAGAAGACACAAATAAATGGAAAGATGTCTCATGTTAGTGGATTGAAAGAAATATTGTTAAAATGTCCACACTACCTAAAGCAATCTACACCTTCAATGCAACCCCTGTCAAAATTCTAATGGCGTTTTTCGCAGAAATAGAAAAAAATCTTAAAACTCATATGGAATCACAAAATACCTAGACTAGCCAAAGCAATCTTGAGAAAGAAGAACAAAGCTGGAGGCATTACCTCCCTGATTTCAAATTATATTACAAAACTATAATAATCAAAACACTATGGTATCAGCATAAAAACAGACACATGGATTAATGGAATAAAACAGAGAGCCCAGAAGTAAATTCATGTATATATGGTCAGTTAATTTTTAACAAAGGCACTATGAATAAACAATGAGAAAAGGATAGTGTCTTCAATAAATTGTGTTGGTAGAATTGGAAATTCACATGCAAAAGAGTGAAACTGGACCCTTATCTTATACCACACACAAAAACTAACTCATTAACTTTAATGGATTAAAGACTTGATCATAAGACCTGAAATCCTAAAACTCTTAGAAGAAAATTTAGGAGGTAAAGCACTTTATACTGGTCTTGGCAATGATTTTTTTTTGCATTTGACACCAAAATCACAAGCAACAAAAGCAAAAATAAACAAGTGGGACTACACACAAACTAAAAAGCTTCTGCAGGGTAAAAGAAACCATCAACAAAATGAAAAGTCTACCCAAGGAATGGGGAAAAAAACGCTGCAAACTACATATATGATAAGAGATACATGGAAATCTCTGTACCTTCCCCTCAATTTTGCTGAGAACCTAAAACTTTTTTTAAAAAGTTAAGCCTTTTAAAAAACTAAAATGGGGCCAGGGACAGATTGTGTGTACCGCAGCCATGTTGTAGTCCTGTCTTTTCCTTCGTCAACCGCCAAATCCCTCTGATCCATCCCCAAAGTCCCATCATTAATCACATTTTGCAAATTAGGATAATGAAACAGAACCAAAAACCATAATTTGCTAAGGCAACACTAGATATTCTCCCTCTAGAGCTTGGACCAGTTACCTCCACATGACTTTGCTTCTTTTTGTTTACTTCTGCATCCCTGGAACGTAGCGCCATGTGTGGTACAGATGAGGTACTCAGAATATTTGCTGAATAAATGGATAAACAAGGAGACATTTTGAAGGAATGTTATGGTTTAATCTACGTGGTATCTTTATGCAAGTACCATTTTTTGATAGGAAAAGAGAAATAGCTAAGTCAGGGCGTTTGGAAAATGGGGTGTTAGAGAAGTGAAGAAAATTTCAGACCTAGTGTCTTTACTCCCCTTTTTCTGTAATAAGGCCCCAGCTATGTTAGGTGATAATAAAAACCTAACACTTATCATATCCTGTGCAGTTTGCAAAGCACTATAACACTTTTGTCCAATTCTGAATATCCGGCACCTAGAACCCGGAATATAGTCAGCCTTCAGTAAATATAAGTGGAATAAATGAACATGCATCTTCCCATGCCATCTCTGCATTATCTGCTAAAGTAGGCAGTGCAGGGAATATCATTCTTATTTCATAAATAAGGATACAGATCATCTAAGGGTTTGAGGGCTTGACCAAGTATAATGTGGAGAATACATCTCAGGTCTTCGAACCCCTAACCCAGGGCTTTCCCATCATGCAAGCTCTCTCCACCCTTTCTGACCCCAAATTTATAGTCTCAAAAACAGGATAGGTCAACATAGGATAAAAAAGGAATTAATCATATGTGTATGGCAATGACAACATATTCATGCTTTTTAAATTTCCTTTTGCCTCATTTCTGAGAACTAGGGCTGTTTGACAACAGAGCTAGAAACGCTCACTTCTTCCAGATGGCGGGTGCAGCACAACACTCCAGGCTCTTGATTCTCAGACTCTTGCCCTTATTTCTAGTGTTCATCAGCATTTTTTCAGGCAAAAGTGAAGCCCAGGTAGCGCATGTGTGTGTGTGTGTGTGTGTGTGTGTGTGTCTGTGTGTATGCATAGATAGATATTATTAGAACACTACACAATTGATCACTCAGGGAACGACTTCCTCTGAGACCACCACTTACACAGTTGAGTTCAAGAACACTCAGCAGTAACTGCAATCCAGGAATCAGGGAGCCAAAATCAAAAAGCCCGCACTCCAGCAACCACCACTGCAAATGCCTCTCAACCCCCAGACACTGAAGATTAAACACTGGAATACTCCTGGTGGTAGAATTTATATTCAAGTGGGTCCTCAGGAGAAAACAGCCAACAGGGACAGAAGATGGCCTTTACCTTACTTCCTTCAACTCTCATGTGGTTGTCTCTAAAATCTAGTTGTAAAAGAGTCTACAATATGTAGATTTTTAGAATTTTTTTGGTGAGGAAGATTGGCCATGAGCTAATATCTGTTGCCAGTTTTCCTCTATTTTGTATATGGGATGCTACCACAGCATGGCTTGATGAGTGGCATGTAGATCCACACCTGGGATCCAAACCTGCAAACCCCCAGCAGCTGAAACAGAGCACACAAACTTAACTACTACACCACCAGGCTGGCCCTAGGATATGTAGATTTTTACCTTCACAGTTTCTGCAGGTCAAAAAGTCACACCTAAAGGAGTATGGAATGGAGCTGAGTGAGCAAACCAACCTCAGTAGCATGCCATTCTCAAGGGGAATTGCTACATATGGGATAAAACTCGAGTGGGTCCAGAAGGTAAAATTAAATTGCACGAGCAGATGGCTTACCCTCCCAGCAACGTATTCTTGCAGCACTGCTAGCTCTCTGCCAACCCACACCTGTGGCTTCATGAGGAGGTCCTTCAGATTTAGAGCCCTCCCCTGCAGTGCTTATCATGCACCTGGACGGATTAAAGCATCAGGCACGTGTGACTCCACTACAGTTCAGGGGAAGGTTGAGCTAGACTTGAGATAGGTATGATTGCACTGAGATGAACAAGCTGTACCTTTTGCTTCACTGACAGATCAAAATAATCTTTTGTTTCGTTGATAATTGGTATAGGCCTTTTATCGTTGGTATGTAGGTGCACTCTTATTGATCTCAATCTCAGCCTGATTTTATTTTTTTTTTATTGTTTTCTTTTCGTGAGGAAGATTGACCCTGAGCTAACATGTGTTGCCAATCTTCCTCTTTTTGCTTGAGGAAGATCGTCCCTGAGTTAACATCTGTGCTAATCTTCTTCTATTTTTTTGTATATGGGAACGCTGCCACAGCATGGCTTAATGAGCGGTGTGTAGATCCGAGTCCAGGATCTGAACATGCAAACCCTGGGCTGCTGAAACCAAGCACACAAACGTAACCACTACGCCAGCCAGTCAGCCTAATTTTATTATGTATGGGAGTTACTGATATATAGATATAGATATAGATACAGATATAGATGATGTAACTATAGATACTGGTTCTGTTTCTCTGGAGAACCATGACTGACACACTGTCACATCCTCTAAGGATTAAATCTTATGATTGTGGGATGGCCCCTTCCCCTTCACATTCAATGCTATGGATAACACTCTAATTAAAGCCAATATCACATTGTATCACAATTATCTGCATGCTCGCATGCTTATCTTATTAGATGTTGAGAGCCTTCAGGGCAAGATTGAGGTTTTTCTTATCTAACTTTCTATTAAGATGTTATGAAAAGTTTCAAACGTTTGCATAAGAAGAGAGAGTAGTATAACGAACCTCTACTCACCCATCACCCACCTTAAACCATCATCAACTCAAGGCCAATCTCGCTCCATCTATTTTCTTATGCACTTTCCCCTCCTCCAGATTATTTTGAAAGGACTCCTGGACAGCAGTGTTGTTTCATCCACAAATATATCAACACATACCTTTAAAAGATAATGCAATTTTTTTTGTAAAATGCAATTATAATTCCATTATCCCCTCTAGTAATTATATAATTCACTAATATCATTGACAGTCCAATTAGTGCTCATATTTCTTTGATAGTTTCAGAAATATTTCTTACTCTATATTCATTTGAATCAGAATTCTAACAAAGCCCACAAACGGCAACTGGTAGATAGCCTTCGTTTTTAATCCATAGGGTTCCTCTTCCCTCATAGGCTTTTTTTCTTCCTTACAATTTGTGTGTTGAAGAAATTAGTTTATCTGTCTTGTAGAGTTTCCCACAGCCAGGCTATTGCTGACTATATCACCATATTGTCATATAAAATATTCCTTAACACCCCACCCTTTTATTTACTATAATTTTATAGTTAGGTCTGGAAGCTCAATAGATTCAGGTTAGAGTTTTTGGCAATACTACTTCAAAGGCAGTAATATCTACCTCTATTACGAGACCTGTATTTTCTGGTTCTCTCTCTTTCTGTGAAATTAGCAGTCATTAATGATCATTGCTTAGAACCATTATTTCATTAGAAAATTTATTGCCAGATACTGTCATATTGGGGGTTTGGGCTTCAACATATGAATTTTGGAGGGACACAATTCAGTCCATAGCAAAAGATAAAATGCGATCTTCTAGTTCTATCATTTATTCTTCACTCATTAACTAAATACCCCCATAAAGAGAAACCTCCTCTCATTAACTATTTGCATACCCTGAGGAATAGTTTACATAGGAAATGTGAGGATCCTTCCCCTACATTATTGATTTTCAAAATAGCGAGCTTGGGGATTATTCGTCTTTATTTTCCAGCACTTTTAACATGTCTGATGTATAGCAAGTTTTTGTTGAATTAATTGAGTTGCTTTCTTATTGCCTTAACGGACAATATTAAATTTTCTTAAATCTCAATTTTCTTGAGAATAACATTGTTTCACTAACTTTTCCTGACAGTTCTTAAATTCAGAGATTGTTATGGTTAATCTCTGGATAAGATCTACTTTTAAACCTTTTAGAGCAAAGTTGTTACTACATGAGGATACATGATGAAGAACTCTGTGGTCTCAATTCAGTATTATTCTTATTCAGAACTTGAACAGTAGATCTCAAGAAATCCCTCCAAAACACAGGCCTGCAACCCATCTACTTAAATTGATCAGCCTTTAACTGGCCTATGATACAATTCAGTACTCAGAGTTTCACGACGTAATGTGATATTTGACAATTGCACATTGTAGACACTGGAGCCAGCTTGTCTGTATGACATGCTGGGACTTTAGCCTAGAGAAACCAGTGAGAATGAAAACAAAGCAAGAACCATCTTTACAATGACTCTAGCTTCAATTAAGGCAATTTAACCCAGGAAAGAGGTTGTCCCCAGTGAAGACAAACAGCAAGTCCAAGGTCTAGTTGGAATGAGGATACCACCAGATCCTAGGTCTGAGAAGCAGCTATTAATCAAATCTTCCTTTTCTACTCCCAAAGTTTAAACACAGGGACATGCACACGCTCATACACATGCACACACTCGCATGTGAATCTTCCATGTAGTTTGACTGAGGCTGCAAATAGATTTGGCCTCTTTCTCAGGATTTACAGCCAGAGATTGAACCTAGAGCTGTCTGACTCCAAAGACAAACTCTTTACTGATACATTGGGCTGTGCCACTATTTGTTTTTTGTTTGTTTGTTTGTTTTTGAGGAAGATTAGCCCTGAGCTAACATGTGCTGCCAATCCTCCTCTTTTTGCTGAGGAAGACTGGCCCTGAGCTCACATCCATGCCCATCTTCCTCTACTTTATATGTGGGATGCCTGCCACAGCATGGCTTGACAAGTGGTGCCTTGTCCTCACCCAGGATCCGAACCCGCGAATCCTGGGCCACGAAAGCGGAATGTGCCAACTTAACTGCTGTGCCACCAGGCCGGCCCCCACTGTTTGTTTTTCAATCTCAACTTCTGCAAGCTACCCAGCAAATCCTTCCTCAAAACGGGTAGGAGATATGAATACACAGACACACACACATACATATGTACGTATATATATATATATATATTTGAATAAATTTATACTTATATTTGAATATGTGTGTATATGTATAATTTTCTATTCTTCTTTGTTATTGTAACCAGTAATTAGCACATTGCAGATCTACAATAAATATTTATTAAATAAATGAATCAGTTTAAACAAATGGTCCAGAATGAATGAAAGAACAAATGAGTGTAAGGATAAAAGAATGAAACTGTAAATCAATCTGCTTTCAGAATTACTCACTAAGTTCTGTTTGTTTCAACAGTTCTATTCGTCCAATAATATTGGGAACAATATGTTGTAAATGAGTGATTGCATCATGTGGCTAAAATGGCTCACTGTAGCTAATATATCCCCTGGATATAAAATTATTCAAACAACTCCTATAAAGCAAACGGAAATAAGAAGCTACAAGCAGAGTAGGCATTCCAAAAAGCGTGATGTTCCACTGAAGAATGATACCAAGCAGTCCTCACGCCTGCTCAAATTATTAGTCCTTGTACTACTTTTCTTCTCTATTATAAAAGGAAATGTAACTTTGGTTGAAAAAATTTCTAAAAATGACTTAGAAGTGAGCAGCAAGGTCTGAATATCCATATATTCAGTTCGGTTTGGTTTAGTTTGATTTTATAATCATTTTAAAAGAAAGAAAATTGAGACTTATAGGTTAAGTGGTTTGCTTAAGGTTGGGAAGCAATTTAAGTGGTGGAGTCAAGGTTCAAATCCAGGTCTGTGGCCCTCAAAGTGCATGGTCTTTCTTTCTTTCTTTTTCTTCTTCTTCTTCTTCTTTTGGTGAGGAAGATTGGCCCTGAGGTAACATATGTTGCCAATTTTCCTCTTTTTGTTTTAGGAAGATTGTCACTAAGCTAACATCTGCACCAATCTTCCTCTATTTTGTATGTGGGATGCCACCTCAGCACGACTTGATGAGCAGTGTGTAGGTCCATGTCCAGAATCCAAAGCTGTGAACCCTGGGCCGCCGGAGCATGCAAACTTAACCACTATGCCACCGGGCCAGCCCCCATAGTCTTTCTAAACACCGCTCTGCACCTCCTCTCAGGCACAGCCACTTTTTATTTCCCATTTGAGGAGCACATTAATGTGCTGAGCATTAGCAGTTAGTATCTCATGAGTACCCCACAGAGTTCCAATAGCACTGTGCCGAAGGTTAATAAAAGAGATATGCAGCTCTGCTCTTTCTGTGAGCATCCTATCTAACAACACATAGAGGAAAAAATGAATATGATAATAGGAATAGAAACAATATGATACAATGCAAAACTTAGGGATGAGGAAATACAATAGAATGAGAGGAATTCAGAAGGAAAGCATATATTCAAAGATCATTGTTTGTCTTTTTAAGGTACACAGATTTGTTTACGTGTATTAAGACCTTTTTCTGATCACATCAAATATGTAAGTGTTCTAGTTCTAAGCAATCCCCATGCAAATAGTGATGCTTTAGCAAAGACCAGCATACCAACCAGTTACTCACAGAGCAGAGTTGTTTTATTACCAATGAAATTCCTCCAGAAATAAAGTCATTTGAACTGAATGAGTTTCCTACGATTTCTGTTTCCAAAAATATCTCACCATAATATGATTGTCTTCAGAATTATTCTTCCCCAGTGGTGGCACTGTTTAATCATAAGGCACAGCTACCCGAGCTGAAGGGGGCTTTGCTGGTGCTCAAAAAGCATTTGGCCGGTGGTCAGGCTTTGCCTCATGTTAATTTTCCGTCACTGAATATTGGAATTAAGAGTCTCTATTTTCAAAGCACTCGGCTCTATTAAGTCAAAGGAAATTTTGATCTTTCATGTACTGCTAGAGCACCTAGAGAACGTTCACTCATTCATGCAGCAAATCGTATTAAGGGAGTTGATTTATGTTGTTTCATCACAGCCTGCAGAGGAGGTATGACAAATTCCACTTGCCCAAAGTCATCCAGTCACTAAGGAACAGGGTCACAACTTCAACAAATCTGTCTCAATACCAAACTATCACACCGCATGCCCTGTCCCACAACAATTTATCTCTTATCAAAAGATTGTGTATGAGAATTTTTAAACTAAAAACCAGAAAATAAAATCAAAACCACATAACTAAGTGAAGACTAAAAAACAATGATTATGTAAATGAGGACCCCAAAGAAATTGTAAAAAATATTTTAAATTTACAAGCTGTTTTCTAATAGTTTTTATTCTGCTTTTGTGGAAACGTTCAGATTATAAGTAGAGGGGATCTAAGCTTGGGCAGATTTAAGATCCTGATAGCCTGACAGTCTAGAGACGTAGGAGAGAAAGCCCTAGAGAAGACAGAATCATTCTTTAAACAAATTCAGGAAAGAAGCTTTCTAGCAACATGCAAAAAATATTTTTGTCCTCAGTGACGGTTAAAATCTTCACATTATCTCTATCTCCCCGCCAATATCTGAGCAAAACAAAGTACCTCAACCCCTTCCATTTCCTATGCACAGACCTGGCCTTGACTGCCAGTTTGCAAAGAGTAGCAGAGACACCAGATATAAGGGTTGAAAGGAGTCTTATGGATCATGCTATGGATAGGAACCTGATTTTATCTCCAAAGCAAGCCCCAGCCAGTTGATAGTAGCTGCCCAGAATGTCTTAAAGAGGAAAAGTCTGAGCTTTATTGGAGTTCAGTAAACAATTAGCAATGTCCGCCACAGCCCTGTATAGAAGATACACTGAGGCCATATCATATAAAGTGGGCTAAAAGGTGGCCCCCAAAAAGTTATGCCTACATAGTAATCATAAGAGCCTATAAATATTACCCTATATGGTGAAAGGGTGAAATTACCTTATACGGCAAAAGATGTGATTAAGAATTTTAAGAAAAGGAATTTATCCTGGATTATTTGAGTGGGTCCTAAACCCAATGTCAAGTGTCCTTGTAAGAAAGAAGGCAGAGGGAAATTTAACAGAAGAAGAAGAGACAATGGAACCATGGAGGCAGAGATTGGAGTGATGCAGCCCCGGAGCTGGAAGGGGCCAAGAACGGATTCTCCCCAAGAGCTCCGGAGAAGTGCAGCTCTCCCAACACCTTGACTTTAGACTTCTGGCCTCCGTAAGTGTAAGAAAACATATTTCTGTTGTTTTAAGCCACATAGTTTGTGATAATCTGTTACAGTAGTCACAAATAACTAATAGACCATACAACTGCCATTTCTATCTTTAACAGGACAGCAAAAGAGCTGAGATTTGCCCACAAACTCTCTGACTCTCATAACATGATGGGCTGGCTTTCTAAGAGTTTCTCTCTTCATGAAACATATTTTTACTCCTTAATAATGGAACTTCAACTGTCTCCTAACTGAGACCAGAGAGGCAACTGGAAGAGAGAGGCAGTTTCAGGACTGGCAGTTGCCCAAATGTGGCAGTGCACAGGTGTGCTGATCAATAGGACAGAATTTAGACAAGGGAGAAATAGCACACTGCACACAACAACAAAAACTGGTAACTGGTTCAAATCTAAGCATAGAAGCCAAGAAACTAAATGATACCAACCCAACAGCCTAGAGTCTTTTAGGGAGAAAGTACAGCAGAGTGACAAAGTGAATGGGCTCTGGACACACCTGACTCAGGTCTAAGCCCTACTTACTAGAAGCTTGACCTTATGTAAGTCACTCAACCTCACTGTGTCTCAGTTTCCTCATCTCTGAAATAAGTCAGAAATATCCATTTCATGGGGCTACTGTGAGAACTAACTGGGATAATTCATATAAAGTATTCAGAAGAATGTCTGGTACTTGGTTCATATTCCATTAGTTTTAGTAGTTTCATTAGTTTTATTATCAAGAATGCTTACAGAAACATGAGCCAGGAAACCAGACAGGAGATCAAATAATAAACGCACAAACCATAGATAGAGATCTGCTGGATGTGCCTCCAGCTGTCTTTTATTCCTGCTTATATTATTTCTCCCAGTAGGACCTTAAAGAGGACTGACCTCTTCTGAACACTTTGACAAGCCACTGAGAGAGAATCTTGGGTGGGCATTTCAAAAAACACCTCTGGTCGTCTTCTATCAGCCTGGAGATTGGCTGTTTCTGTCTAAAGTTGGCTATGTGCCCAGCCCTGCATATACAGGAAGGGTCATGGGAGACACCCATACCGATTCTCTCCCCATGTTCCCAGACAGCCTCTTTGTTGCCATCTCTTTGTGGAGCTCAGCTCTGCCTGCTGCCTCAAAGATGATAAAATGTTAAAATTTAAAAACCATCAATCCCATCCCCCTGAATGCAGAGATAAGGGCACTCAGGCCAGGGCAGGCATATGACTTACCCAAATTCCAGACATAGTTATACCTACAGCCGGATTTTTGAATGATCCCAAAATAACCCTTTTTCAGGGCAGAGGGAGGTGCAAGAATATTCCTCTCTGAAGGATTCTATCAATTTCCTTCCTCACTTTAAGAGATAATAGTGGTCACACCTCTATGCTCTGGTGCCCAATCACATCCCAGCAAAGCTGTAGAACAAATCAACCTGAGTGAAATTGTTTCTAGGGCAAACACTCCAGCAAATTGTTTTAACTTACATCCCTCTACTGTGATAGTCACAAAATACTTAGACACTATACTGGTTCTAGTATATTTCAGAATCAATAGGTATGTGGTACCATACTGTTTTAATTGCTGTAGCATTGCAATATATTTTGAAATCAAGAAGTGTGGTGCTTCTAGCTTTGTTTTTCTTCTCAAGATAACTTTGGCTACTGAAGGGGAGCAAAATTTGTCACCTTAAAATGTGTAATGTGTCTCTTTAACTTGAGAATTATTTTAGGCTGATTTTTTTTTTTAAAGATTGGCACCTGAGCTAACATCTATTGCCAATCTTCTTTTCTTCTTCTTCTCCCAAAAGCCACCCCCAATACATAGATGTATATTCTAGTTGTGAGTGCCTCTGGTTATCCTGTATGGGATGTCACCTCAGCATGGCCCAATGAGCGTTGCCATGTTGGTGCCGGGTATCCAAACCACTGAAACGGAGGGTCACCGAAGCCGAATGCGTGAACTTAACCACTCAGCCATGGGCGGCCCCTAGGCTGATTATTTTTAAGAAAGAAGACTTAGAAAATTTTACTTGTTACCTCCCCCTTAAGTGCCTAAAAGAATTCAGATTAAAAAAAACCTGTCCCAGGAAGCAACCAATTACTTTAGCATAATGTGAACTAGGTGGTAGACAGGGAAGAACCTAGAAAAGCCTGTTGTTGGGCTCCCCTCCTGCATTCTGTTTCAGTGTGGACCAACACTTGTTTTCCAAACGTTTGCTCCTTTTCACCCACCTGAGAACTGCCTTCCTTCCCTTTGAATTCCCTGACTCTTCCCACCTGCAACATCTTCTTTTGTCTTTAGCTGAGGATGGTATTTAAGGTGAGGGCTTTGGCCATTTTGGCGAGTTACTTGGTTTTCCTGGGTCTCTCCCAAGTGTTCTGGAGGTACACATTATTAAATTTTGTGTCATTTTCTCCTGTTAATCTATCCCATGTCTATTTAATTCTTAGACGAGCCAAAGAAACCTAGAAGGGGAAAGGAAAATTTCGTCCTCCCCTACACTACTCTGGGTCTTTTCTGGTTCCATATGCATTTTAGAATTGGTTTTTCTATTTTTGTAAAAACTGCCATTGGGATTTCGAAGGGAATAGCACTGAATCTGTAGATTACTTTGGGTAGTATGGACATTTTAACAATATTAAGTCTTCCAATCCAAAAACACAGAATTTTGTTTCTTTCCATGTGTTTTTGTCTTATTTAATTTCTGCCATCAACGTATTGGCATAAAGACAGACATATTGACCAATAGAACAAAAATAGAGAGCCCAGAAATAAACCGTCTCATCTATGGTCGACTGATCTTCAACAAGGGTGCCAAGAACACACAGTGGGGAAAGGATAGTCTGTTCAACAAATGGTATTGGGAAAACTGATTACCCACATGCAGAAGAATAAAATTGAACCCTCGTCATGCACCTTACAGAAAATTCAACTCAAAATGCATTAAAGACTTAAACATAAGACCTGAAACTGTAAAACTCTGAGAAGAAAACAGGAGAAAATTTTCATGACATTAATCTTGGCAATGATTTCATGAATATGACACCAAAAGCAAAGACAACAAAAGCAAAAATAGACAAGTGGGACTACATCAGACTAAAAGGCTTCTGCACGGCAAAGGTAATAATCAACAGAGGGAAAAGGCAACCTATGGAATGGGAGAAAATATTTGCAGACCATATATCTGATAAGGGGTTAATTTTAAAAATATGTAAGGAACTCATACAACTCAATAGTAAAAAAGCAAATAACCCAATTAAAAGATGAGCAAAGGACTTTTGAATAGGCATTTCTCCAAAGAAGTCAAATGACCAACAAGCAAAGAAAAGGTGCTCAACCAATCATCAGTGAAATGCAAATCTAAATCACAATGAGATATCACCTCACACTGTTAGGATGGCCATTATCAAAAAAAAAAAATTAATGGAGAGGGAAATAACAAGTGTTGGCGAAGGTGTGGAAAAACCGGAACCCTTGTACACCACTGTTGGGAATGTAAAATGTTTCAGTCACTGTGGAAAACAATATAGCAGTTCCTTAAAAAATTAAAAACAGAACTACCATATGATTGAGCAATCCCATTTCTGAATATATATCCAAAATAATTCAAATCAGTATCACTAAGAGATATTTGCACTCTCCTGTTCATTGCAGCATTATTCTAATAGCCAAGATATAAAAACAACCAAATGTCCACCAACAGAAAACCAATACAGAGAATGTGGCATATATATACAATGGACTATTATTCAGCCTTAAAAAACAAGAGAATCCTACTATTTGGGAGAATATGATGAAATAAGTCAGTCACAGAAGGACAAATACTGCCTGATTTCACTTATATGAGGTATCTAAAATAGTCCAACTTATAGAAGCAGAAAATAGAATGATAGTTGCCAGGGCATGGGGGGAGGGGTAAGTGGGGACTTGTTGATCAATGGACATAAAGTTACTATTATACAACATGTGTAAATTCTAGAGAGCACTGTACAACACAGGGCCTATACTTAAGATGTCATTGCGCACTGAAACTTTGTTAGGAGGAGACATCTGATGTTAAGTGTTCTTATCAAACATATACACATACAAAAGGACACAAGGATATTTTTAGATGTGATGGATATGTTTATTACCTTGATTGTGGTGATGGTATCACAGATGTATGCATATGTCCAAACTCATCAAATTATATACAAATTATAAATATGTGGGGGTTTTGTATATCAATTTTACCTCATTAAAGTTATGAACATAAAAAAAGAACCAGTTGGTATGAATAGAAAGAAAATTCTTATATTACATTTTTACCAAGCATTTCTGAGGAAGCATATACTTGCTGGAGGCTTTTGAGGTACTTGGTCGAGCTGGTCTTCATAATAATTTTGTAAAGTAGATTTCTAGGATCTTTACTTTAAACAGAAGAAGTGAAAGGGGCCTAGCAATTCACTGAAAGTTGTATTGCAGTCATTGGCAGAAAGAGGATTCAAACTAAAGTCTGTTTCACTTTTGCCACTAAGCTATGTTGCTGTCCTTATTATTGTACTGTAGGATGTTCTTTCATATAAAGAGCTCACCACATGGTGTTCAATAATTTCCCAAAGAGTCTAAAGGCCTCTCTGTGTGACTTAGAGAGACACCACTAAAATATAGAAACTAAAATGACTGGGTAAATGACTATCCAAAGTGAAAATAATAACATACCCAAGCTAGCCAGATTTCCTAAAAACTCTATGTTGAAAAATAAAAATGCCTGGAATATCAGGGACATGAATATATGAAACCAAAAAGAGTAGAGGAAACTGAAGTCCCACTCTGCAGACATTTATTGCACACCCTGACAGGCACACTGCTAGGAATAGGATGCATGATGAATGAGATATGATTCTTACCACAGGAAGCTTGCTTGTGTTGGGGGAGACAAACACATAAGAGACGATTTCACTACATGTGGGAAAAGTCAGAAGTATGAAGAAGTTACCGTGAGAACACAGAGGCCCCTAGCCAGAATGAGGGGATTTCAGAAAGCTTCAGGAAGGAGAAAACCACCAAACTAAGGTTTGAAAAATGATTTGAAGTTAGTCGGTTGAAAAAAATAGAACAGATGGGTAAGGAGAGGGGAGTGACAGGGAGAAGAGTCTATGAAGTTACTATCATTAGCAAAGCATAAAACAGTAAAATGGATATGAGAAAACATGAGCAATTCTGTGTGATCAGAGCATAAAGTGCTCAGCAGGGAATGGCTGGGAATGAGAGTGGAGAGGGAGGAAGGGGTCATTGTCATGGACAGCCACATAAGCCATTAAAAATACAGGCTCTCATCCGACGGATAATAGGCAATAAAATTCAGAAAGGTGCAAAAAGACAAGGCTGATGAGGATCAACATAGAAGACAGTATATAACATCCTATAAAATCTTTCAAGTGATAATGGAAAGAAATATTGAGAGGGAGCAGAACTAATGAAATAATTTTTAAATAATTAAATATCAATAAAACAAAATGTCATAGGAAGGAAGCTCCTGCAGTTAGATAAATGAGATAAAATTAGAGCATTTATCTTCATAGTAGGAAAAAGTGTGCTTAAGTGCTAAGACCATTTGTTTCACAAAGAACCATTTGAAGGTTCTTCACAACAAATACTTTTATGGCATCATATTTTGCTATTAAGCACCAAAACTGGCAAGACCCTTTTTTACCCACCCTTTGTGGTCAGAGGAGTTAATTCCTATCATTTAATAAATCAATGCTCATTAGTAAATTAGAATAATATATAGGAGAATATATAAAATTGAAAGGGTGCTTTTTTTGGTCCCCTACCACAAGCAGATAGTATTTTAGGAATAGTTAAGAAAAAAACAAATCGTATAATCTAAATCACTGAGATAGTTATTAATAAGTGTAACAAAGATTTTAAAAAACATTGAAAATAAATACTGATGCAATTCTAGGTGTGTAAACTTGGTCTTGCTCCTATCTTGGTTGTTTAGTCTGTTGTTTGTCTGATTCTCTCACATCCAGAGGGTTGGCATCAATTTATTTCTATTAGTCTGGCCAAATTAACAAAAGTAATTCTGTGATTTTCCCATAAAATTCATGGGGAGGCACACAGAGAGGCAGACAAGGTGAACTTTAAGTGAATTGGATCCTTCTGCATTCACTGTCCTCCTTTCTAAGATTCTCAATTGAAATGCAAAGAATAAAAAAAGGCCCTGGGGCCATCGTCTTTGAAACCTATTTTTGGTAGCAGCTGTGAAGGAATTCCTGCCACTGCAGAAGACACCTATCCTGCGGCAATTATATTTTTAAAATATCATCAGTTTTATTATTTTATACTTTAAAAATAGACAAAATAAAGGAGGGTGTTTTTAAAAACCACACTTTTTTACTTTAAAAATTCATCTTTCTCAACTACAGATCCTAATCCTGAGAGTCCTACAATAGAAATATTCATATGTACAAATTTCTTTATTGTCCCAACTTGCCAATGTAGTCAGGGCAACTAACCAAGTGCAGAAAAAGAAGCAAGATCAAAGTCCCTACCAGTTAAAGATGCTTCATCTCTCAAATAACAGAGGGAACTGTGCCCTCTGCTCTCCATTTCTTCTCTAGACCAGAGAGCTGGGCAAACGCCTTCCAGACAACTAAACTGAGTCACCTGATTTCCCGTTTCCTGGACACATACATAAATACTGCCATCTTTGCCCAAGTTTCCGAATTTAAGTCTAACTGTCAACTTTGAAAATGAGTTTATTTCAGTTAAGCGAATGGGGCAAGATGGAGTTTTCTTTTATTCTCTTATTTTAATCTTCTCTTAGACTATTTCTATGAGTGCATCTTTGGCAAGAAGGAGTGAAGTGGCATGACATCTGGGAGATATATAGTCAGATTATCTTCAAAAGAGCTTGTTGAAAGAAGCATAGCTGACTGACTGCCCAGAGATGCTCCCCATGAACCCTGAAGCCATGCTTCTACCAGACTTCTTGCAGCCAAAAACTGAGTATTACAAGGAAACTCATTCTGTCCTATTTCTGCCCAATGTAGTATTGTTCTAAACAGCAACTTTGACTCAGGGACTCCTTAACCACCTAACAAGAACTTTCTCAGAAAGGCACCACAAAGCGAGACTTGTACTACCCAATCTTTTCTTCTGTCTCTGCTTTCACAGATTTCAGATCTGAGTCATGTCCTGAAGCCTCTTTCTACTTATTCTTCTTCCTTTATCCTTCACAGAAATTTCCCCAATAAATCTCCTGCATATCTAATCCCATCTAGGCATCTGCTTCTCTGAAGAATGTGAATAAGAAGTGACTTTGCTAGTATAATAACCCATCAGTGTTGTATTCTAATGAGAGGTCAATATCAGCAAGAGAAAGACTTGTTTGCCTTGTAGGTATTTCATTTTGAAGATTATAGTGGACCATAGATTTACACAGTGCTTAAGAATGTGACATTGTCTCTTTAAGGAACTGGAAGGCTAAAGGGAACCAGGGGGAGAGAAAAAAAAGGAGTGGTCCATGAAAAAGGAGAAAGTGAGACCAGAGAAAGCATGGTCCATGAAAGGGTAGATTAGACAGGAATTTACAAAGCCATGTTATTGTAAAAAAAGGTGAGTTCTAAGTATAGGATATGTAAGTAGGAACACAGTCTTAGGAAACAAGAAGCAATCTTTCCATTGACATAAACACTAATTGGGCCCTTACCAAGTGATGCTTTCTGCTATAAAGTTGTTTTAGAAGAATGATGAAAGGAAATCAATAAAAGCACAAAGAAGCAAGGATAGTTTCCTATTTAAAAAAGAAACTATAGTCAACTACTCAATGACTCTCAAAGCAAGCAGCATGACACAGACACTAAGAAAAAGAGACTAAAGTCACAGGCTACAGAAGTAGTAGATACACTTGTTTTTGTCACTCACTTTGGCTAAGTTATTTAACTTCTCTGATCCTCAGTGTTCTCATCTGATAATAGGAATGATAGCAGACTATTGTAAATAGTCAATGATGTGTTTAAAAAAAAGAAACAACAGGCCAAAATGGAGTCACTTGCTCCTAAGACAGCAAACCAAGACTTCACTGCCATTTCAGCCTTTTCTGAGGAGTGGAATTTTAAACTAATCAGTCTGGAGTTTCCTGATGGACACTAGTGAGGTAAACTGCTCCTGCTGGCTTGGTCCCTAAGAGAAGGTGACTTTTCCTGAAATAATCCACTCTTTAATGTCCTTGTCTTACCTTTCTGCTGCCTATAAAAGCCTTCCATTTCGTCCAGCCCCTTGGAGCTCCCTCTTATTTACTAGATTCATGAATTGCTGCCCAATTCATCAATTGTTTACTAAAACCAAGTAGATCTTCAAATTTACTCAGCTAAATTTTGTTTTATAACAGATGACAAGCACAAATAACATAGAAAATGAAGCTAACATTTATTGATCACTAACTGTTCACCAGGGCCTATGCTAAAGATTTTATATAGAATATCTGAATTAATTAAAATTGATTATTACCCTAAGATATGACGTATCAAAAAGTAGTTACTCCTTACACCTAAATGAGCTAGAAAAAGAAGAACAAATGAAGCCCAAAGTCAGTAAAAGTAAGGAAAATAAATGAAATAGAGACCAAAAGACAATAGAAAAGATCAATGAAACTAAGAGTTGATTCTTTGAAAAGATAAACAAAATTGACAAACTCTTAGCTAGACTCACTATGAAAAAAAAAGAGAGAATGCTCAAGTAAATAAAATAGGGGCTGGTCCCATGGCCTAGTGGTTAAGTTCAGTGCACTCCACTTCAGTGGCCCAGGCTCAGGTGCAGACCTACACCACTCGTCAGCAGCCATGCTGTGGTGGTGACCCACATGCAAAATAAAGGAAGACTGACACCAATGTTAGTTAGGGTGAATCTTCCCCAGCAAAAAAATAATAAATCAATAAAACAATAAAATCAGAAACAAAAGAGAAGTTACAACAGACAGCACAGAAATATAAAGGATCATAAGTGACTACTACAAACAGCTATTCACCAACAAATTAGAAAATCTAGAAGAAATGGACAAATTCTTAGAATCACACAATGTTCCAAGACTGAACCAGGAAGAAAAGGAAAAACTGAATAAACTGATCACAACTAAGGAGATTGAAACAGTAATTAAAACCTTCCCAAAAATCAGGGCCAGAGAGCTTCATTGATGAATTCTACCACACATTCAAAGAATATTTAATACCTATCCTTCTCAAAATCTTTCAAAAAATTGAAGAGGGAATGCTTCTTAATTCATTTTACAAGGCCAAGATTACCTTGATAGCAAAACCAGACAATGACAACACAAAAAAAGAAAATGACAAGCCAACATCTCTGATGAACATAGATGAAAAAATCCTCAACAAAATATTTGCAAACCAAATACAATACATTAAAAAGATCATACACCATGATCAAGTGGAATTTATTCCAGGGATATGAAAATGGTTCAACATCCACTAGTCAATCAATGTGATACACCACATATTATCATCTCAATAGATGCAGAAAAAACAAGATTCAATATCCATTTATAATAAAAATTCTCAAAAAAATATGAATATAGAAGGAAAGTACCTCAACATAATTAGGCCTTATATGACAAATCTATAGCTAACATCATTTTCAATGGTGAAAAACTGAAAGCTATCTTTCTAAGAACAGGAACAATACAAGGATGCCCACTCTTGCCAGTCTTACTCGACACAGTACTGGAAGTCCTACCCAGAGTAATTAGCCAAGAAAAAGAAATAAAATGTATCCAAACTGGAAAGGAAGAAGTAAAACTATCACTATTTGTAGTTGTCATGATAGTATATATTGAAAATTCTAAAGAATTCTAAAACTATTAGAAATAATAAGTGAATACAATAAAGTTGCATGGTACAAAATCAACATGCAAAAGTCAGTTGCATTCCTATACACTAAAAGCAAACTTGCAGAAAGAGAAATCAAGAATACAATCCCATTTACAATCACAACAAAAAGAATAAAATATCTAAGGATTAATTTAACCAAGGAGGTAAAAGATCTGTACACCGGAAACTATAAGACATTATTGAAAGAAGTCAAAGTAGACACAAAGAAATGGAAAGGTATTCCATGCTCATGGACTGGAAGAATTAACAGAGTTAAAATGTCCATATTACCTAAAGCAATCTACAGATTCAATACAATCCCTGTCAAAATCCCAATAACATTTTTCACGAAAATAGAACAAAGAATCCTAAAATCTATATAGAACAACAAAAGACCCCAAGTAGCAAAAGTAATTCTGAGATAAAAGCACAAAGCTGGAGGTATCACACTCTCTGATTTCAGAGTATTCTACAAAGCTATAGTAATCAAAACAGCATGGGACTGGCAGAAAAACAGACACTTAGATCAATGAAACAGAATTGAAAGCCCAGAAATAAACCCACACGTTTATGGACAGCTAATTTTCAAGAAAGGAGCCAAAGACATACAATCGAGAAAGGAAAGTCTCTTCAATAAGTGGCATAGGAAAAACTAGACAGCCACATGCAAAAGAATGAAGGTAGACCATTATCCTAGACCACACACAAAAATTAACTCAAAATGGATTAAAGACTTGAATGGAAGAGCTGAAGCAGAAAGCTCTTAGAAGGAAAAATAGGCAGTACACTCTTTGATAACGGTCTTAGAAGTTCCCTTTGGGATATGCCTCCTCAGGCAAGGGAAATAAAAGAAAAAATAAATGGGACTGCATCAAACTAAAAAGCTTCTGCACAGCAAAGGAAAGTATCAATAAAATGAAAACACAACCTACTGATTGGGAGAAGATATTTGCAAATCACATACCTGACAAAAGGTTAATATCCAAAATATATAAAGAACTCATGTTCAACATCACTACTTAATAGGGGAATGCAAATCAAAAGCACAATGAGATATCACTGCATGCCCATTAGGATGTCTATTATGAAAAAGACAAGGGGCCAGCCTGGTGGCATAGTGGTTGAGTTCACGTGCTCTGCTTTGGTGGCCTGGGGTTTGTGGGTTTGGATCCTGGGCACCACTCATCAAGCTATGTTGTAGCAGCTTCCTACATACAAAATAGAAGAAGATTGGCACAGATGTTAGCTCAGGGCCAATTTTCCTCACCAAAAAAACAAAAACAAGACAAGAAATAAGTGTTGGAGAGGGTGTGGAGAAAAGGGAACTTTCATGCACTGTTGGAGGGAATGTAAATTGGTGCAGACATTATGAAAAATAGTAGGGAGAGTCCTCAAAAACTTAAGAATAGAACTACCAAGTATTCCACTTCTGGGTATTTATCCAAAGAATGTGAAAACATTAATCTGAAAAGATATATACACCCCTATGTTCATTACTGCATTATTTACACTAGCCAAGACATGAAAACTGCCTAAGTGCCCATTGATGGATGAATGGATAAAGAATATATATATATAAAGATATATATATCTTCTCATATATAAGAATGTATATATATATATATATATATACACACACATAATGGATTTCTGCTCAGCCACAAAAAGATGAAATCTTTCCATTTGTGACAACATGGGTGGACCTTAAAAGTATTGTGCTAAGTGAAGTAAGTCAGAAGGAGAAGACAAATACCATACGACTTCATTTATATGTGGAATATAAAAAACAAAACAAAACAAAGCAAACAAAGAAACAAAATAAAACAAAAACAAACTCATAGAAGCAGACAATAGATTGGTGGTTACCAGAGGGGAAGGATGGTGGAGGGTAGGTGAAACAGACAAAGCGGGTCCATTATATGGTGACAGACAGAAATCACACCTTTGGTGGTGAGTACGCTGCTGTAGTATATATGAATGTCAAATTATAATGTTATATACCTAAAACCTATGTAATGTCATAAACCAATGTTACATCAATAAAAAATAGGAGTGACTGATATAAGTTATTGAACTAAATCTAGAGATTTTCAAAACTAATAAAAATCAATGCACAAGGTAGTGTATGTCACTAAATAAATTTTGATCCTATTATTCAAAATGCTTCCCCTTATAAGATGCCTTTCCAGATCAGATTCTTTCAGATTACAAACAACTTATAACTTGTAGTGCAATAGCCACACTAACAGAACCTGACATATAGATGACATTCATAAACAATAAAATGACTTCAAGTTTGAAGATGATAACTTAACGTCTTCATTTTCCCTTTTTCTTCCTTGGAAATAATCCAAAACCAACAAGGAGAGCAAGAAACAAAATCACTAATCCAATTTATGTGAAAACAGGGAAAAGCTAAAACAAAAACACGTGTCCAAAACAGTGAAGATAGAGCAGAAATGTGAGTGGGAAGAGTGGAGAGAGAAAGTGACAGTGGAACAGAAAGGACAAGCAAAATGAGCTTCTCGAAGGAAAGGAAAGTAACATACCTTGAGGTGCCAAACCTAATCTCTTACTTGTGATGAAAAAAACAAGATGAACAAGTGACAGCAGAAGCTTCCCTGGGTCCATTTAGTTCCAAGAAGCAGAGGAGATGAGACAACAGGAAGGATCAGAAATCTCTGTATTTGCAGGGGAACGCATCTGTTTCAGGGGCAAAGAGGAGAAAAGACTTTTCATTGTGAAAAAAATATCACAGATCCTATATCCACTGACTGGGTAGAAGTAAAGACCAAACAAACTTACGTACACAAAATCATAAAACTTACGTCAGCTAACCTGGAAAACAGTTCTGGCCCTGCCCGGTATGAGTTTCAGGCAAACACGTAAAAGTGCACTATTTCAAAAATAGATAATCAAAGAAGAGCCAGTACAGAATGTGCACAAACCCACCACAAGAAAAGTGGATAGAGATAAGAGAAAACGAAAAGCCAGGTAAAGGTCAAAAAGCAGGAAAAAAGTTATCATGGAGCAGTTGAAGACCTGACCATATCTTTCACAATGCATTTTTAAATTAATAAAATCTTACATTTTATAAAGAAGAAGTAAGCCAAGATTCAAGAGCCAAGAGAAATAGGAGGAAAAGCAGAGAGAAAGCAAAGAGAAAGTAAGCAATAGGAGATAAAATAGGAAGGGATAAAAAATTGAAGAAAAAAAAGCATCACAGGAACGAAGACAAAATTGGGAGAGACACAGTGAAGTATATCAAAAATTATAACAAAGTAGAAGGCACAGAGTATAGAAAAGATAAAAGCAAGCAAAATAAAACATAAATGAAAAAACTTTCGAAAAGAATTAGGAGATTTATTTCTATCTAGGGTATAGGAGATTGAAAAAGACCATCATCCTTGTGAAAAACAATGAGAAAATACCACAGAAATGGAGAAAAATATTTTTTTCTTTAAAATCACGGCGAATCTGTGAAAACAAGTCTAAATAAATTAGATTATAAAAAGGAACAAGACTTTTGGAGGCAAGCAGAGGTCCATGGTCATTGTTATCTCTGTGGAGGTGTTTCGTGGGCCTGGAAGCATGGACAAGTGGAGTAGCAGCCCCACAACAGGCAGCAGACCTTTGCTGAGACAAGTAGAAACCAACTTATCTCTTAATGTCTATATGTTGTTTGGCACGGTGGGAATAGAATCAGAAGGAGCCCCAAATTTGGGACTAGTGTTTCCTGTACACAAATTTTCTTCCACAAAACTTTTGCTGAATGAATAGTGGCAAGGGGACTTGTCTGGAAAGCAGAGTAAGATCTTGTAGACTAGCAACGCGTAGATCCAAAAGAAATATGAAGAAATGATGGTGCAGAATTTTCCCAAAAGGATAAAAGATATTAACCACACACTCAAGTTTAGCAAACCCTAAGCAGGACAAATGAAGAAATCCACTCCTCGATACATCACAGTGAAAATTAAAGGTAAGAGGGAAATCTTATAAGCAACCAGGGAAAAAAAAAAGACACATTAAAGTCAGGGTAAAAATAAAAAGATGAATTACAGCTGACTTCTCAAACTAATGGAAGCCATGATAAATTGAGAGGTATCTTTAAAATGCAGAAATGAAAAAATTATCAATTCTAAATTGTAGTAAATAAATCCATCAAATAGGCAAAAATAAAGACGTTTTTAGGTAAACAGAAGTTAGGTGAATTTGTCTTCACCAGATCCACACTCCAAGAATACTAAAGGAAGGTTTTCAGACTGAAGAGAAAAGATCCCAGATGGAAGTCCAGATTGCAGGAACTGAGGACATTACAAGGCATAAATGTATGGGTAAATATAAAAGATATTTATGAAAAGAATATTGACCATCTGAAGTAAAAGTGACATTTAAGTAAATAAGGGAAAGGTGAATTGTTTAATAAGTAACATTGGAACAGCTGGGTAGTAATGTGGAAAAAAATTAAGCTGGATTGGTTCTTCACTCTGTATACTAATATAAATTTCAAATGGATAAAATATTACAATAAAATCATAAAAACTGGAATAATCTGTGAGAAAACCTTTGTTAATCTGAAAATGGGGAAGACCTTTGAAATATGATTTTAACGCCACAAGCGTAAAGTTTTACAGTTTGATTCATTCACTCATCAAAGTCAAATGTTTATACTTGGCAAAAACATAATGTCAAAAGACATCTAAGAAATTAAGGGAAATTGTTTTGCAAATCATATCACACACAAAGTGTTAATCATGATAAAAAAATAAAAGATTTACTACAAATCAATATGACTAAAAGTCTAACAGAAAAATAGGCAAAAGTTACTAAAGACGTTCACAGAGAGACACATGACAAGATGCTCTACCTTACATATAATAAGAAAAATGCAAATTAAAATGACATGAAAGATCATTTTTCACCAAAAGTGGTCACCATATATTCATCTAAAAGATCCACACTCTTTTTGGCAAGGCTGTGGGAACAGTACCTTTCATCATTGCTTATGGAAGTTGAAGATAACACAATCCTTTTGGATAACAAATTAGCCATTATTCAAAAAAATGGAAATAAATGTATTCTTAGCCAGCAATTCCATTTCTACAAATGTGGCCTATAGAAACAAGCAAGTAAAAATTCAGTCAATGAGACATTATTTGTAAAAACAAAATGAATAGAAACAACCTAAACATCTGTCAATAAGGGACCAGCCAAATAAATAGTACATTCCTATAAGAGAATACTACAGCTATAAAAAAGAATGAGGAGGCACTTTATGCATTGAAATAGAAAGTCCTTAACAAGATATTTTGTTAAGTGAAAAAAATAAAGCACAGAACAGTGTGTATTGCAGGACAACATTAAGGAAAGGAAATGAAATAAAAATATTTTTTCTTGAATATGCATAAATATCTGGAAGGTTAGCCACCAGACTGATAACATTGAAAATCTTCATGACAAGAGGAAAGCAGAGACTGCATGGATGGAAGACTGGATTATGAGATAGATTTTTTACATTATATCCTTTGGTACTTTCTGATTTTTAAGCAATAACTGAGTATTAGCTATTCAATCCATATACAAATAAAATATAAATTTAAAAAGTAAACATATTATTATCTTGGTCATATATAATTTGGTTGCAAGATTAAAAAAAGAAAGAGCTGTTGCAAAGAAAGAGAATTTCTCCATTCCCTTTTCCTTTCTTTTTTGCAGAAAATAAAGCCACATTTCATGGAAACTGGAAAGTCATCGAGCCCTACTCTGGCTCCCTCTCTCCGTGACAGGCTCTCACCTCCATTTTCTCCTGTGTCCTCTCCATCCTCCTCTCTGAGGGCCAGCAGCCTCTAAAGGGCTTCAAGTTTTGTTCTCCCATAATTTAAGCTCACACATGGCTTTTCATCAGCATGGCGCTAACTCTGGCCTCAACGCTACACTACCTTCCAGCTCCAGATTCTTACCCTATCTTATAGACTCTGTCTTTACACCTCAACTCCATATGCCTAGGAGAGAACATCTAACTAGTCTGGCAAACATTATCCCTGGACATGGATGGGTGGCATCATGGAACTCTTCTTCAGTGCTCTGGGTAGGGCTGCTTATCCTAGAAGAGGAACGAATAATACTTATCTCTAAACAAGAAGGACAGAAATAAGTTAAACTGGCAGTGGGGGGATTTAGTGTAGAACCTAGAGTTATTTTCCCCTGCCTTTACAGTGGGCAAAAGATCATAAGATACAATTAAATGATACCAGATATCTAACTGTAAGTTTTATGCCTCAGTGCATTAGTTACCTATTGCTGTGTAACAATATTACCACAGACTTAGCATCTTAAAACAACATGTATTGATTATCTCATCGTTTCTATGGGTCAAGAGTCCAGGCATTGCTTAATTGAATGCTCTGTAACAAAAATGTTGGCCAGGACTGGATTTTCATCTGAGGCTTTACTGGGGAAGGCTCCACTACCACACTTATATGGTAATTGGAAGTATCCAGTTCCTCACAAGCTGACAAACTGAAGGTCTATGCTTCTTGCTGGCCAGAGATTGCTCTCAGTTCCTTGCCACAGGGCTCTTTCCATAGGGAAGTACAGAACATGGAAGCTTACTTCTTCAAAGTCAGCAAGGAAGAAAGCATCTCCCTACAAAGTGGAAGTTACAATCTTATATAATGCAATCCTACACACATAATCCCATCCATCCCATCCACTTTGCCATATCCTAGTATTTAGAAGCAGGGCACAGTTTCCTCCCACACTCAAGGGGAGGGGGCTACACCAAGGTCTGAATACCAGAAGACAGGGCTCCTGGAGGCCTTTTAGAATCTGTCCACCACACTCAGCACCACAAGAGATAAAGATTTAATATTCTCTAATCCCAAGTATCATCGTTGATCTTCAAGTAGTTGTTTGACTTCTCTGTTGAAATATTCGTCTCCTACTAGCTTGCTCTCTCCAGCTAAATTATGAGTGCCCCCTGCGCAGAGATGATTTGATTGCCTATCGGTTGGTTGGCTGAGTCTTTTGTTGGTAATCTACACTCCATTCCCATTCCACCCCCTACTAGTTCAATTAAGTGTCTGAAAACTGTTAGTTGAATGCTTTTCTTCATTATCTCTATCTCCATTTGAGAACTGTGTTAAGCACTAAAGAAGTGCCTTGGAAAGAAATTTCTGGAAGGCAAACCATGGGAGAAGTTGGCTCTGTACTTCAAATCAAGGAGGCTATATTTAAAGGGGCCAATGGCACTTACATCACACTGCTAATTCCAACACCTCATTAATCTTATCTTCAGAGTCATTTCTAGAAGTAGAAAGTGAAAAAGCATTTGAATTTATTGTTTCAGTTGGCCAATGTAGAACTCTCCTTTAAGAACTATTTTAACCTTACCTTAGTTCTTAGACCTTTTAGGATTTCTAAATTCAACTCCATCAAGAACATCTCTGCGAACTTTACTTCTCCCTCTAAAAAAATAATTTTGAGTTTTCCTTTGCAGAGACACTACATGCCAACTGTTTTCTAGCAGTGTTGTTTGTTTTTATAAAGAAAACTCGCAGTATGCTTTTCCATTCAACTGTGAGCCAAACAATAGCAGTAACATGAACAAGTCCCATTTCTAAAGTGATAGCTGTACAGATTGGTTGGTTCTAGCAAGAGGCCTTATACAGCAGGAGAAATTACTGGCTTTTACTTTCCTACTTGTACTTTCTCCTTCTTGTTCTCTAAGCCCCTTACCTGAAGATTTCTTGAACCACATCTAAAAAATTATTAGACTCAAACATTTGTCCTTGAGGCACTTGAGGTTGTAGATAAAAAACTGTCTAAGCATGTAATACAGAACAAGTGAGAAAGAAAGAGATAGAAACAATTGTTCGACTCATCCTGTTTATTAATTGCCATTTTTCCCGCTCATTTTCTTTCCCTTCTTCATTTCCCCAATCCTTGAAAAGTATTATTTTGTATTTTTTCTGTCACTATTTCTAAATGAGCTTTTGCAATTGCTTTTGCTATTAGATAGGACTGAACACCCTAATATAGAAAAATGTTCCCATTGGAGTAAGTAGAGGGAACAGAAACCAGAACAGTTATAATATGAGTCCAATTTTTGTTTTTATGTATACACAATAAATTATAATAAATGTCTTTTTTCTGGAATTTAAATCTATTCATTTTGGTCTATTGACATATATTAATATAAATGGAGAGAGAAAGAATAGATTAAAATGCTAGAAAAATACCTATCAAATTTTTAATAGAGGGATTGTGGGGAAAGTGGAAATTGGAAAACAGGACACTCACTTGATAGATATGAATTGCCTTGCCTGTTAAAAATAAATGCCTATTACTTTTACAAAGAAAAAGTTAAGACTTTCAAATTGCTCCTATTTGCACAATATCCAATTATTCCCAAAGCTGTCCAATCTTTGTCCTGCCTATTACTGATAGACTGCAGGATTTTGACAAGGATCAAGTTTGGTGGTGACTGCTTCCTCTCTTATTACCATAAAATGTCATTATCTCAACAACAACAAAAAAACTACCTAAAATCCACACCGAAATGCATGCACATTCCACTTAGAATTTGCCAAATGCTCCCTGTCAGTATTTCCGGGGCACCCATCTCCATAGAACCTCCTCCCTGAGTTCCAGCTGTGCAAAGCTGCTGCTGCTGTGCATTGCATCTGCCTGCAACTGTCAGGTCTATGAAGTTAGCCAGTAAAAGCTTCCCCTGGGAAAGCTGGCAGGCACTTTTAAAAAATCAATTATAAAAGAAATCACTGCACAAATGGGAAGTCAAAGAATAATTTTGAAAACAATAATAACTAAAATCATAAAACCTCATACTTGGAGTCTATATTTCTCATTTTGCTTTTTTGCTCCTTTTCTCTTTTGATTCTTGCAGTGACTCCATGGGCTGAGAGAGGCAAGTGCAGTCTCTGCTTTTTGCCACTTTGCGTTTCACTGATCTGCTAAAATCCTTACAATTCATTTTTTCCTGATTAATTTGCTTAATCATCAGTTCACCTGCAATCTCCAAAAAGACTCAGTGCTTTTCTATCTAGGGAACATAGCTGAAATAAGCAGTTTTCTCTCCTGAGAAGAAACACAGTGTAGAAAGAGAATGGCAGTTGGAGTCAGAAAGACTTCCCGATCTAATCTTGGTTCTGCCGCTTGCTAGCTTATGCAGCTTTGGTCAGATTACTTAACCTTCCAAGCCTCCATTTTCCCATCTGTAAAACAGAGGTCAGAATTCCTACTGAACAGGACTGTTGTAAGGATTGTAAGAGAACCCGAAAAAAAGCAGCTGGCTTAAAGAAACCTCACTAACCATTTGGAACCTGGCAAAATCCTTTCCCTGGCCCCATCTGCTGGAGATAAAGAGTAAGTCATGTTTATAATTAAGCAAAATATAGGGCTTTCAATATGTAGCCATTCTGTGGCCTCACATCATTTACAGAAATTGATAATATTGAAAAGCAGAAATTGACCGAGTTAATCTCTCTGTGTTATAGTGAGGGAAACCAAGCGACGCACCGCAGAGTCACACAGGTAACCCAGAACAGAACTTCAGACTTGGCGTTCCTAAAACCAAACCAGAGGTTGCGTAAAATTCATGGGTAAGTGTGAATGGAAGTAATAGAGGTCAAGAGACCCCATTAGGAGGCAATGATTGTCACTGGAGTGTGAGTTGCTAAGGGGGTGACAGTGGGAAGAGACGTAGGATCCTATTAAAAGTATGTAACCCAAACCTCAGCTAAAGTCACCTTGTCCTTTGAGGTTTACAGAAAGTTGCTTTAAGCCTTCAATATGAAAGAAATCCAATACCATTCCTGCAGTTTCTGCAAATTTCCAGGGCCTATGTACTCACTGTCGCTTCTGGCTCCATTTGTTTTGGGTGAAATCTCTTTCCTGCCTCAGAAGCCATGGCTCCTTTCTATAACTGCTCCATACCAACCCAGATGTAGGCATTTTTGTGTTTAGCAAACTTTGCTGAAGGTTTGGAGTAATGATGTTATACATTGCTACTAAGCAAGCCATTTGCACTGAATATTAGATATCCATGCTCTGGCAAGTTCTTCAGCAGCCTGACAGCAGCAATTCTTCATTAGGAGCCTTTCTCTGGAGACTCCAACTTCCCAGTATATTGCTTGGATCCCTTTCTCCCTTGAGTCTCTATTACCTTTCAATTCTCTCACTTTATTTTACAGAAAATATCAATTTTCTGTCTGCTCCTCAGCCCTGGACCTGCATTTGCATAACCAAACATTCATTAACATGTGCATTAAAATCAAGGTCTGTCCATCCTGGGTCTTACCCTCCTGTAACATAGATTAACCCGTCAGAGACTACAGTTTCAGTTGTCTCTTTCTCTCCATGCCCTAAAGCCTCTGTAAACATAAGAGCACAGTACAGCTATTTACATTCTCCCTGAAATAAATAGGGCCAACTCTCCCACAGTTCATCCCAAAATTCACACATAAACCTAGAAGTTAGAAGCAGCAACAGTTATTTTTTATTTTAAATTGCATTTTTGCATCCCATTACTCAAAGAAACAATACAGATTGAGACCAATTACTTAGGCATGTTAAAGAAGAAAGAGAAGTCGAAAATAACATCACAAAACTCAAGGAATTGAAGAAGTGATTGAGAAGCAAGATGCACTGTTTAGTTTTATATACATTGGATCTGAAATCCCCTGCGTGGACCACACAGACATTTTCAGTAGTGAGCTGGGCATTCAGGCTCATAGCAGAAGGAAGAGGTCAAGACCGGAGCTTAGGTGTCACAGAGATCAACATAAAAGGGATAACTAAAACTCAGAAAAGTTGTGCTCTTCAAAGAGAAGGGAATGAAAAGAAATAAGGAAAGAACAAAGATTGAGCCTTAGGCAATGCCTACAGTTAGCAGTTGGAAGGAGAAAGAGAAAAAACAATGACACAGAAGAAGCCTAAGTATTGTAGAAATTGGGAGAAAATCAAAAGAAAATCGAAACAATGTGCTATCACAAAGGGACAGGGAGGAGAACTTCAAGTGAGACTGGTCTATAATATCAAAGGCCCAAGGTAGGTCAAGGATAATTGCCTCAGAAGGTCTACAAAAAGGCAGGAATTTCTCACCACTTTAGTCTTGCAGTGTGTTGGGAATAAAATTCGTGTTGCGGGATGATTCAGTTCACAAAATTCAGGTCTCAACAGGGGTAGCATTGTCTACCATCATTGAGAACCTTAAGTATGCTTAGTGTTGCCAGATGAAATACTGGATGCTCGTTTAAATTTGAATTTCAGGAAATAATAAATAATTTTTATTTATATATTCCATTTCAGATAAGTAATGAATATTTTTTGGTAGAAGTATGTTCAATTTTAGATAAAGAATCTGAAATTCAAATTTAACTGGGCATATTTTATTTTTATTTGTTAAATCCAGCCAGTCTACTTACACGAGGCACTGTGTTAACATTTTACATACATCACTCATTATTGAATCCTTATACTATTCAACTCATTCAGGAGGTCTGTTGTATTTTATTCCTCTCTTCCGCAAGAAAGCCTTATAGGATCTGTACTGACAATAGGAAATAACTCTAATTTTACATATTTACATTGATTAATATAGCTGTTTATTAAGGTGCTAGGAATACAACAGGGAACAAAATAGGCACTATTTCTCCCCTCACAGAGCTTATGGCACAGTCTTCCTCTCTTAGCCCCTCACTAAAAGGAAGCCAGTATGGTCAGTAAACCTGTGTGTGTGTGTGCACTCACACGCACGTGTGTGTGTGTTGATGCAGTGTTTGCTGAGTTGTCTTTGAAGAGCTTCAAGGGCCACTTGGATCTAGAGTGAAATGCTGAGAGTCCAGCACCATGCCACATACATGATCAACATTGGCAAAGGCGTTGGGCACATTCAAATCACTTTTTATTCCATATGAGTAACTATTTAAGATAGAAGTTTAAATAGAGAATGGGTATTTCCATAATATCTTAAATATCTGCAAATCATTCATCTGACAAGAGGTTGATATCCAAAATATGTAAAGAACTCATGCAACTCAACAACAAAAAATCAAGCAACATAATCAAAAAATGGGCAGAGGATATGAACAGACATTTTTCCAAAGAAGATAGAGAGATGCCCAACAGACCCATGAAACGATGTTTAACATCCCTAGTTACCAGGGAAATGTAAATCAAAACTACAATGAGATATCTCCTTCCGTGGGTCAGAATGGCTATAATTACGAACACAAAAAACAATAAATGTTGGAGAGCATGTGGAGAAAAGGGGACCTTCATACACTGCTGATGGGAATGTAAACTAGTGCAGCCACTATGGAAAACAGTATGGAGACTTCTCAAAAAATTAAAAATAGAAATGCCATATGATCCAGCTATACCACTACTGGGTATTTATCCAAAGAACTTGAAATCAATGATGCAAAGAGATTTATGCACCCCTATGTTCATTGCAGCATTATTCACAATAGCCAAGATGTGGGAGCAAACCAAGTGTCCTTCTACAGATGAATGGATAAAGAAGATGTGGTATCTATATACAACGGGATACTAATCAGCCATAAAAAAAGACAAATTTGTCCCATTTGCAACAACGTGGATGGACCTCAAGGGTATGATGTTACGCAAAATAAACCAGACAGAGAAAGACAATTACTGCATGATTCCACTCGTATGTGGAAGATAACAAATACACGGATGAAAAGAACAGATTATCGGTTACCAGAGGGGAAGGAGGTTGCGGGGTGGGTGAAACAGGTAAAGGGGCACATATATACAGTGACAGACAAAAATTAGACTATTGGTGGTGAGCACAATGAGGTCTATTCAGAAATCGATAAATAATAATGTACGCCTGAAATTACACAATGTTATAAACCATTATGATCTCATTAAAATTGCTGGGAAAAAGTATAAAGCAGAAAACAGTGGTATTGAATAATGTAACTCATCTCATCTAGTGATCTGATTTATTAAAAAGTCTTCATTTCACCCTACGTAAGTAAGGCAAACATAAGTCCCTAAATGGGCACCACATGATTGATTTGGGAACTGCTGAACACATTAGAACTTCTAATTCAATACCTTAATAAGCTACACTATTAACAGGGATCTCACAACTTATATCATGAACCATTTAAGCCGTGGAGTCTGATATACATTTTTGTATGACTTTTATCAAGGAGTCAACTCTTGATTATAGAAGTACTTAGGGACATAACGAAAGGAACCTGGAATTAAGTGTAAGACAACCCAAGATATTTTTCCCATGTCATCATTTACTAACATTCTATTTTGGATCAGTCATTCTTTCTCTTTGAGTCTAATTTTTTTCACCTGTAACAATCCTTACATAGTGCAAATGGTCATTGTGTGAGCTAATATACATGAAATCCCCCCATAAATTGCAAATGCTATACAAGTCTGGGAGACCTCATTATTATTAGTTATCTGCAAGAATAGAAGGAAATATGGTTCTTGTAATACAAATTTGATTAAGGTTTGATTTTGGAACGCACTCGTTACAAAGTAGTTTTACATTTGATAATGTGATATTTTAAAGACATTATAGTATAGTACAAACACTTTTGTCTCATTTTAGCCACTAACTAGCAGTGTTAGCAATTTTCTTATGGGAAAAATGAGAGTATGGGGCTGGCCTGGTGGTGTAGTGGTTAAGTTCCTGTGCTCTGCTTTGGCAGCCTAGGGTCCAGGGGTTTGGATCTCAGGCATGGACCTACACACCGCTCATCAGCCATGCTGTGGCAGTGCCCCATGTACAAAATAGAGGAACATTGGCACAGATTTTAGCTCAGGGACAATCTTCCTCACCAAAAAAAAAAAAGAGTATTTTATTCAATGGTCCCTCCAAGGTCTGTCTCATCTCTATGATACCTGAGTGCACAACGACAGCGGGAGAATATGGAACCCAAGCATGGTGGGTGATGAGGTAACGTTAGCCTAGATTTAAATTTTTGTTGCAGAGGATTCACAAAGTGAATAATTCACACATTGGTCATGAAATTAAAATTCCAATGTATCAACAGAAGGCAGAGGTTTGATTCCTCCTGTCTTGGATATATCTTTCTCTAGTAGAATTCTTCCTGGTACCTTGTTCATTCTACACATATTTATGAAGCCAAGTTAGTACTGGTGGTGGCAAACAAAGTCCTCGAGACCAAGGAGTTTATAGTCAAGAGTAGCGACAGTCATAAAACTCAAAATTACAGTGTGTTAGGATGAGTGTTACCATGAGGATAAAGTAAGCATAGAGAGATACTTCCACATCAAAGGAGAGCAGGAAGCCAAGCTTTAGTAGGTCAAAGAAGGGGTCCAAGAAAAGGTGACATCTAATGATCCACAGAGAGGAGAGGAGAGTAGATGAGTTAACCACATGTGACTGAGATGGAATGATATTTTGAAACGTGGGAAGATGTTCAAAGCAGAGGGCAAAAAGAAATAAGGATGCATTTGATAATATATGGTAGAATTTAGGACAAATGAGGAAGAGGAAAATGGTAAGAGTTTAGATTGGAGAGCTAAGGAGAACAGAGAAAGAAGCCTTGTAAGCCAATGTAGGGGAGTTACACTTAATTCTGAGGGCAAAAGGTCATCTTTTTATATTTTTACCAGAATAAATATTACTGTGACTAGTGTGGAGAATAGAGAGTGAATTTGACTCTAAACTCTAGAAGAAATGAAGACTGAAGTGAGTGGATAAGAAGGATTCTGGCTTGGGAGATCTGGTATATGATGGTGTTGTTGATTAGGGCATTAGTCAGTTTTCACTAGGTTAGACTGTGGTAATAAACAAACTCAAAGTCTCAATGTCTTATAGGAACAACAGTTTATTGCTTGCTTATATTACACGTCATTGGCTACATGTCAGCTGCAGCTCTGCTCCATAAGTCTTCTCATTCCAGGACTAACCTGAAGAATGAGACCCTATCTGGGACATGCTCCTCTGGGGGCAAGAGGAAAGAACGAGACAGGTTCAGGAAACAAGTATTGGCATACATAACATTGACTCATATACCGTTGGCCAAAGCAAGTTAGATGGCCAAGCCCAATGTCTTAAAAGAAGGCAACACATATTTTCTTTGCCTAAACAATTCATTCTAGCACTCTCCACCCTTCTGGCCACAAATATTTGCTTACCTCTTTTGTCCATACAAAATAAATGAGACTTTAAAAGTCTTATCCACCCACAATAACAGGATGGAAATCCAGGATCTTGTTGTGGTCTCTAAACAAATTTAAGCCCTCCTGATTCAGACACATATGAACAACAGCAGAATAAAACAAAACAATTTATCTTCTCTACACACACCCAACATACAACGGTGAAACAGGGAGAGGATGATGATAAACATTCCCATTTAACAAAGAGATAAATGGGAGGCACAGCAGTCGTTGGTTAATGACAATGTTAAAACCTCATCAGGCAAATGTTCCAATAAACCCCTCCCTTGGATGTTAGGAACATCCCTTGTTTAGGGCCAGGTTCTGCTATATGGGATTAGCTCTACACTCCATGTTTCTCCATAGCTCTTGGTTCCATCTTCTATAAAATGCTTCCTTTTCCAATATCCTCCTTGGCCATATGTGAAGAAGGCAATGGAGAATATGCAGCCCTTTGGGATTGGGCAGCCTCCTCAGTCAACATACTGCCAGAAAAATCTTTGTCGGTCTCACAACCACTTTTAATCCAGGCTTGCAACTCTTTTGACAGCAAGAGTCTCTTAAAAACTTTTTACTTACCAGATTATAATCAGCTTCATGTGCCAGTAATCACACTCACTGCTATTTTTGTGATATATATCTTTCTACAATAATAGTAACTTTTAGCTTATCAGAATTCTATGAGACCAATCCCTCAGTCTTTGTCCCTGAGCTGATTTTATAAAATTAAAATAATGTACTGCCCTCCCAGCCCACCGCCCCCACCCCACCACTTAATCCATATAATGGTTTTAGCAGTGGATAATGTTGCACACCCTTGACTTCGTCTCTGTCCCAAGGCTGAATCCTAATCAGCCCTTAGTGCTTGAAGCATTTCTCAGTTTTTCCTCTTTTTTTAACCAGTTGGAGATAAAACACACTTGCACCTTTCAACCATTTAAGTCTCAGGATTTCTGGAGTCTGTCTGTTCTCTTCCATCCCTACTTGCAAGCTTCCTGGTTCTCTTCTAAGCTCCTTCCTTTCTAGTAGAACCTTGGACAAATGAAGCTAATAAGAACCAAGGCACATAAATAACATTCTGTTTCCTAACCTCTTCACCTAAAAACACATTTACATCAAGGACAGTATCTGCTTCTGTTATCGCAAGTAACAGTTTTATCAAAAATGTTTCCATGGAAGAATAAGGGCTAATATCTGTCGAGCTTCCAGTGAGTTTCCTTGCTGTCCACTACTTGATCCCAAAGTCAATTCCACATATCTTATTTGTTATAGCTGCATCCCACTTCTATGTGCCAAATTTGGTGTTTGCATTTCCCTGACAGTGAAGTTGAGCATCTTTGTCTATGCCTGTCATCCTTATATCCTCTACAGTGAAGTGTCTTTTCAAGTCTTTTACCTATTTTCTTTGTGTGTTTCTTATTATTGAGTTTTGAGCACATTTTATGTATTCTAGATACAAGTTCCTCGTCAGATATGTGATTCACAATATCTTCTTCCAGTTTGTAGCTTGTGTTTTCATCTATAACAGTGTCTTTCCTAGACAAAAAGTTTTAGTTTTGATACAATTTAATTTAATAATTTTTTTCTCTTATGGTCATGCTTTTGTCTCATGTCTAAGAATTCTTTGCCCAGTCTCGGGTCACAAAGATTTTTCTCCTATATTTGCTTTTAAAACCGTTATAGTTTTACACTTTATGTTTAGATGTACAGTCCATTTTTAGTCAATTTTTGTATAATATCTCAGGTTTAGGTAAAGGTCTTTTTATTTTCTTTACTTATGAATATCCAATTGTTCCAATATCATTTGTTGAAAAAGCTATTCCTTCTCCATTGAATTGTTCTTGTGCCATTGTCAAAAAAAAAACAAACCCAACAATGAGTCATATTTGTGTGGGTCTATTTCTGGACTCTTTTATGTATTCCATTGATCTATGCATCTATCTCTTTGTCAATATCACTCTGTCTTGAATGCTGTAGTTTTATATTAAGACTTAATAATGAGTACTATGATTTCTCCAACTTTATCCTTCTTTATAAATATAGATTTGGCTATTCTAGTTCCATTTCTTTTTCATATAAATGTTGGAATCATCTCACCTATATCTACAGAATGGTTCTAATAATAAAAGATCAATTTGGGGAGATATGACATCTTAAATACATTAAAACTTCCAATCCATTAAAATTTCCAATCCATTAAAATGGTATGTCTCTTCAATTATTTAGATCTTTTATTTCTTTTGTCAGTGTTTTGTAGCTTTCAGCATATAGATCCTTCCTTTATCATTTATAATACCAGTTGTAAATGGTATCGTTTCTAAATGTTGGTTTCAGGATTTTCATTGCTTTTTTCTTTAAAGAAACCTTAAGTGGTTTTTAGGTATTGACCTTGTATCCTGCAATATTACTAAACTTACTTAGTTCTAGGAGTATTTTTGTACATTCTTTGAGATATGCTACATGAACAAAAATGTTGCCTGTGAATAGGTACAGTTTTATTTATTTTCCAATCTGGATGAGTTTTTCATGTCTGTTTCTTTGTTTTACCTTACTTTGCTGCCTAGGACTTCTACTATGGTGTTGAAAAAGAGTGGTGAGAGTGGACATCCCTGCTTTATTCCCAATCTTAGGGGGAAAGCATTGAGTCTATTCTGAGTCTGTTATCACTAAATATGATCTTAGTGTAGGCTTTTTGTTAGATATTCTTTATCAGGCTGAGGAAGTTTCCTTCTATTCCTAGTAGGCTGAGAGATGTTATCATGAAGCAATCTTGAATTTTGTTTAATTATATTCCCTCATCAATTGATGTGATCATGTGATTTTTCTTCAGATAATTCATATGATGGAGTGCACTAATTGAATTCTTTTCCTAAATCCCTATGGGAAACGTCTAGATCATGGATTTTGGGCCTCTTTTTCTAATATAAATATTTAAAGACATGAATTTTCATACAGTACAATTTTAGTTTCATCCCAGGAGTTTTGATATGTTGTATTTTTATTTTCCTTTAGGATAAAATATTTTCTAATTTCTCTTGTGATTTCTTTTGGGACCCATGGGTTATTTACATATGTATTCTTTAATCCCCAAATATTTGGTGTTATGCAAGTGCTTTTCTGTTATTTAATAATTTGTTTTATTTTGATCAGAGAATATAATCTGTATGATTTCAATCTTTCTAAAATTAATGAGACTTGTTTTATCAGTCAGTTTTTGTCTATCTTGGTGAATTTTGATGTAGACTTGAAAAGAATATGCAGTGAAAAGTTGTTGGTTATAGCATTCTATATGATTGTTGACTTGGTTGATTGTGTTGTTCAGGTCTTCCATATTCCTGCTGGGTGTCTGTCTACTTGTTCTGTTATTGAAAAGGATTACTGAAGTTCTCAACTATAATTGTGAATTTGTCTATTTTTTTCCCATTTTATCAGTTTTTCTTCGTATATTGTAAAAACCTGTAATTCAGTTCATACTATTCAGTGGTCTTGTATATTTTTTATAAATTGAGCTTTTTATCATTATAAAATATCTCTCTTTATCTTTGGTAACATGCCTTATTCTGAAGTCTATGTTGACTGATATTAATATAGCTACACTACTGTTTTATGCTTATTATTTGCTAGTATATCTTTTTCAAACCTTTTATTTTTAACTTATCTGTCTCTTATATTTAAGCTGGGTTTTCCTTTTTTTTTTTTTTTCATGAGGAAGATTGACCCTGAGCTAACGTGTGCCAACTTTCCTCTATTTTTTGTATGTGGGACACTGCCACAGCATGGTTTGATGAACTGTGTGTAAGTCTGCTCCCGGGATCCAGACCAGCAAGCCCCAGGCCACCAAAGTGGAGCACAAACTTAACTGCTATGCCACCAGGCCAACTCCGGGTTTTCTTTTTATGCAATCTGACAATATCTGTCTTTTAATTGGAATATATAGACATTTGCATTTAATATTATATTAAGTTGAAATCTACTGTTATGCTATTTGTTTTTGTTTGCTTCCTTATCTGTTTGGTTTATATTCCTATTTTCCTTTTTCCCTGCATTATATTAGATTGAATATTATTATGATTTTATTTTATATCCAACAAGTTATTAGCATTAACTCTTTGTTCTAATTTTTAGTGGTTACCATTGGATTTACAACATGCATCTTTAAGTTATCACAGTCTGCAATCAAATAATATTATGCCATTCCACATACAATGTATCAACATTAAACAATATACTTTCATTTCTCCTCTCCCATTCTTTGTGTTATCGCTATCATAAGGTTTACTTCTACATGTGTTGTGAAGCTAACAATGCATTGATATTACATTTATTTTGAATATAAAAAGTAGGGAAACATATTTACCAATAGATTTCCCATTTCTGATTCTTTTCATTCCTTTGTCCAAGTTTCATCTGTTAAAACATTTTCTTGCACTTGAAAAACTTTCTTTAAGAATTTTTAGTGTAATTTTGCCAGAAATTAATTCTCTCAGCTCATTAAAAAAATATTTTGCTATTATATTTGGAAGACGTTTTCACTGGGTGAATAGTTCTAGATTATTTCTCTCAGTACTTTAAAAATGTTGTTCCATTGTCTTCTGATTTGCATGGTTTCTTATATGCTGTCTGTTGTAATTCTTATCTTTATCCTTTTGTATGTAATAATATCTTTTTTTTCTGGCTATGTTTAAAATTTTGTCTTTATCAATGGTTTTTGGAAAGCTATTTAGCTGTGGTTTTATTTGTGTTTATCTTGCTTGAAATTTGTTCAGCTTCTCAGATCCGTGAGTTTAGTTTTTATTATCTCTTCAAATACTTTTCAAGTTCCTTCCTCTCTCTTGCATCATTTATAGAGTCCAATTACATATACTTTAGACTGCTTATCTTAGAGGTCACTGATATTCTGTTCATCTCTTTCAGTCTCTTTCTCTCTGTGTGCTTAGTTTTTGAAATTTTCTATTGCTATGTCTTCAAGTTCACTGATGTTTTGTTCTGTAGTGTCAAATCTGCTAAGTGCAGATGTTTTGTTCTGCAGACTCTGATCTGCTGTTAATTTTTCATTTTATTTGAGATGTGTGTGTGTTCTACATTTACTATCCTCACCATAGTAACATTTTCCTTTAAATTCTTGATAATGTTTACAATCGCTGTTTTAATATACTTGTTTGCTAATTTCATTGTCAGTGTTATTTCTGAGTCTGTTCTAATACGTGATTTTTCTCCTGATTAGAGTCATTTTCCCCTGCTTCTTGGTAAATCTGGTGGCATTTTTACTAGGTGCTGAACATCATAAATGTTATGTTACTAGTGATTGGATTGTGCTGTTTTTATTTTTAAAATTTTGGGCTTTTCTGATAAGCAATAAAGTTATTTCGAGTTTAGTCTGATGTGTTCAAGGATTTTCTTAAGCTTTGTGAAGGTGATTTTAGAGTCCTTTAATTTAGGCCTAGATTATCTGCAATACTCGAGCAGAGCTTTTCCACAGTCTTTACTGAATGCCTGCAAATAATCGGCAAGGACTTTTCCCTCTGGCTGATGGAAAATCAAATGATTTCCATTCCTGCATGAGTTCCAGGGGCCATTCAGCTCACAATTTCCCAGTCATTCTATTTTCCAACTTCATGGAGTTTCACCCAATGCATGTTTGTGTTCATATTCAGTAAAACTCATAGAAACCCATCTGCAGATTTATGGAACTCTTTTCCTGTGTAATTTCCTCCTCTCCACAACTCTACTCTAAAACTTTCAGCTGCTTCAAACTCCCTGACTCTGATATCCATCTCTACACAGAACACCACTATGATATACGTGGAATGTCCCTCTCTGCTACATGTTCAAGAATGTGCCTCTAGGCAAAGAGCCGGTGTAGTCATCAGCCTGAACTCATTTGTCTCCCTTCTGTCAGGGATCATGGCCATATGATTCTTATTGTTTAATGTTTGGAAACAATTGTTTCATGTATTTTGTCATGTTTCCTAATTGTTTAAGACAAGAAATTAAATCTAGTTCTTTACTCCTTCATGGACAGAAATGGAAGCTGTCATATTTCTTTTTAATCTGGAATAATCTTAAGTCTTTCATTTTTGTATAACACTGTCACTTTTGAAGAGTACAAGCCAGTTGTTTTTAGATAATTGTCCAATTTGGTTTGTCTATTTCCCCGTTACTAAAGTCAGATTATGTACTTTTTTCAGGAAAACTACAAAATGATTCTGTGATCTCTTAACATGTATATCAGAAAACATATGATGAACTGACTTTATTTTGCAATATATATTTGGATTCTTTTTATTGAAATTCATGGCCTCAGGTTCAGGTCAGATCTTTTCTTCCTGATAAAAATCTCTCATTTTTTCCAAAATGGTTAGCCTTTTTCTTGTATCTACTCATTTCTATTTATACAATAGAGGAAATATACATATATGTGTTTTCTAGACAGATACATATTGAACAGAAGAAACAAATGTTTGTATATTTCTACATAAAACATTATCCTGAAAATAGCATTTTATGTAGTATAATAAATAGCATTTTATTAACATTTATTGTATTACAAAGTGATTTTTGCTTTTTATATTTTTCTCATATAAAACAATAAAATATGGCTTTATATTTTTATTTGATCCAAGTTTGATTTCTTTTGCCCTTCTGTGATTCATAGCCCTTAATAGACAAGAGGTTCTCAATACTCAGTGTATGTACTGCTTCATTTACCATGGCAGTTTTCATTAAAAATTATAAATGAGGATATAAAGTCGCTTAAAAGAATCATTGAATAATAGAGTCAGATAAATGGCTAAGAGATCAGCTGCTGTGGTTTTTAAGCTAAAAAGTAGAAAATTATTTAACATCATTCTTAGCACAGGATTTGCCTTATCTAAACGTTGGTTCTCTTATTCGCCTTCTCCTTTCTTTCTGAGCAAGAAGACATCATAATGCCTCCAGTAGCAAAATCAAAAATGTTTGGTTCTGATACCTGTGTTCCTCTCTTCCAGCACTAATCTTGCCTGTGGCCAAGATTTAATACAAAACCAGCTGAATACTATTCTCTTTACCAATCCTAATATTGGTTCCAAAAGCACATTTGAATCTCTGATGCGCTTGAGCCACTTCATGATACAGTGAGCTCCAGCTGCACATTAAAACTAACTACCCCAAATATGCAAATGAAGCTGTAATACCTATAATTAGAAAGAATCTCACTGTAAATCATTTGACATGAATAAGCATCCTCATTGCACTTCAGGAAAGGCTTTTTAATTAACAAGGTCTAATAATTTTAAAGGCTTAATGAGCAATTACACTAAAACCAATGATAGCACCAAGATGATTCAACATAATTTATTGTTTTTTCTCAGATGTAATTTCTAATTATAGTGTAGGCAGGATCATGATTGAGATTCTACCCTTATCAATATACCATTTTCATTACAAAATGAGCCTAACCCCTGCTTAATGCTATACATTCTAACTAGTGGGAAGGAGAAGAAAGAAGAGGACTGAAATTTGTTAAAGATTTTTTTTTTGGAGGAAGATTAGCCCTGAGCTAACATCCATTGCCAATCTTCCTCTTTCTTTTTTTTTTTTTCAGTGAGGAAGATTGGCCCTGAGCTAACATCTGTGCCCATTTCCTCTATTTTATATGTGGGACACCTGCCACAGTGTGGCTTGCCAAGCGGCGCTATGTCCACGCCCAGGATTCAAACCTGTGTGCGAACCCCAGGCCTCCAAAGCGGAGCATGTGAACTTAACTGCTACATTATCAGGCTGGTCCCTATTAAAGATTATTAACATAAGAGTATTCTTATATATTAACTCATCCAAGATATATCTAAATAACTCTATAAGATAGGCATTATTATTATTATTATGTGTGTATCATTATGTTAGCATTTTTAATATGAGAAAAAATAGACTCAGGTATGTTCAGGAACTTCTCCAATGATTACAGAGGTAACAAGAGAAACAATTTGGGCTAGACCTAGCTGAACAGACTTTAAATGTTTTAATCTTTTCCACTATATCACCTTGTCTTTTTTCATAATGTTGTAGCTACATATTGTTATTAATTCAGTGTCCAAAACTAGTATTTTAATTTCTATTTACGCATTTTGATCAAAAAATTGATAAATTAATATGCAGCACATATTTTTAATTTGTATTTGAGGTGATTTTATCTGTTTCCCATGAAAGACACTATTTCTTTATTTAATAAGTCATATCATGCCCTTGTGATGTCCAGCTAATTTACAAATGGAAATTTCCTTCTTCTACCCACTATCAAGCCAGTTCTTTATCTTGTCCTATGGGCAATGCAAGCATATAAACATGTACATAATGAACAGTATTAATGCCATTTCATTCGTGGGATTCAAGAGCAGAAATTAGCAATTCTTTGCTCAGAATAATTGTTTTTCCCTATCTCGTGTCTATTTTGTTCACAGTAATATTAGTTGAGTGAATTGAATGCATGATCTGAAGGTTCTCATTTCTTCTTGTATTTTCACTTGGAAAGCTTGTATAATAAAACCAAAGTGCCAGAAACCCCAGAAAATTTAATTGTTGATAGTAAGGAATTACCAAAATCAATATTTTAGAATCTGTCTCTATCCTAAGCCTTCCAAACCATGATCATCTGAGTAACAATCAAGTTACTAAAATAAAATCGAGTAAATAAAATTTTCATTATTTATTCTGCCTTTCAGGGGAACTTATACAATATCAGTAAAATCAGATCTGAGCCTGCAAGGCAATAAAGAAATAACTTGGCAATAAACATGAGAAAAGAGTCACTTCCAAATGCACTCACTTCCCTTATGCCAACCACAAATGTATCAGTTGGGGAAATCTAATCTCTCCAGAGGTCTAAAGTCACCAAATGTTGTGGGCTCTGTGAAAGGCCTAACATTTTATCTTAAATTGACCCATTGCTCCATCAAATTAAAACTCCACAGCTCATGTACAAGTGCAATTTAGCTTACGTTCTTATTAAACAGACTCAAAACATTTTAAAATGAAAACAATCATTCTGAAAGAAATTAGAAAATGTGCTCTGGAAATGAAAATGGCAAAAAACACACATTGGATCTAATATTTCCAACAAGACCAAGTGTCAATCCAAAAAGAAAGCTGCCAAAGGCTCAAGGGAGAATAAACAACATTTCTACTGTGCTTTACAGCTCACCAGCCAATGAAGACTAAGTAAAAACTAGCCAGTCCCTATAGCTACTAAATGAATGCATGCTATTATTGGAGAACAGATACTTAAGCCCTCTTCCTCCAACTCCATATCAATAAAAGGAAGCAATTCCTTCACTATTTAAAAATGTTCCAAGATTTCATCTTAGCCAAGTCATACATGTTTAAGGATAGTGACTATCCTTAGGAAATGAAATTTAGATCCTTGACTCTGTGCCAACAACAAGAAAGAGAAAGGAGACTTGTGGATCCGGCCCCTCACTTGACCTCACTCTCTCCCTGCCTTCTTATCTTTTCTCTTTAGTTTATTGGTTTGTTAGTTAACATCTGAGCACTATGCCAGGAACTACAACAAGATAAAAGGAGATAAGACATGGTTTTAATCTGCTTTTACGAATTTCATAATTTGTGGGTGGAGAAACAGAGAGAAGGAAAAGGAACTAGCATTTATCCCTAGCAAGAAGCAGTATTGTATAGTAGTTAAGAATATGGGCTCCGGATCTAGACCACTTTGGTTCAAATCCCAGCATTACCACTTGCTTGCTCTGTGACCTTGAGTAAATTACTTAACTTTGCCTCAGTTTCCTTACCTGTGGAATGGAGTGATAAGAGCTACTCATCCTCTAAGGTCAATAAGGGAAATAAACAAGTAAACACATGACATAAGCCCTCATAAATATTAACTGCTGTCATTAGACGCTATGTGTCTACAACCATACTAAGTGCTTTTGGACACTTTGATCTTCATATCACCCATTGTGAGGGTTACCCTACTATACAGATGAGAAAATTGACATGCAGATAATTCAAATTCATTGGCCAATGATAAACTGTAAGTGATGTTGTTAAGATTGGGGCTCATATCTAATTTCAAATTTCATATACTTTCCCCTACATATTCCTCTCTAACTTATCAATATTTATAAAGCATTTTAACTGATGCCAGCTGAAGTACTTTTTCAAAGGGCTACAAGAATCCAATCAATGCTTCCATACATTCAAAAACAAACCCAACCTGATGCTTTCATAACTTGGCTTAACAAGACTTCCTCTTCCATTCAAAACTGGATCTAATTAACTCTTGTCCTAATTAACACCATGAAAGTGGACAGCAAGTTGATTTGATCTTATTTTCTCCACATTGATCTTATTCCTCTCTTGCCACCACGAATATCTTTCTGGAGTAATTATAATTTTCCATAAAAACATTTCCAGAAAGATGAGCTTTCAAAATTCTGCGATACCAAGTAAAAAAAGTGCAGCTCATCTTGCCATATAAGGTCATGAATACTATAGACTACAGCTCACAGGGCATGATTGGCATACAAACTCACACTTATTCCTGCATCTAGCTCTTGAACCAGATTTTGTACTACTTGTCAGTTCCTCCATTTCTCAGTCTTCCCAGCTACAGACTGGGGAGGATCAGAATTGGCCACCCAAATTTGTCTCTGTGCCTTGCCATGATTATTTTTAAGAACAAAAGACTCTGAAAGAAACTTTGACCTTCCTCCTAACTGCCTGAAAGAAATTTAAAATAAAAGCCTGTCCCCAGGACAGGCCATCACCATAGATAACTCTGGGTATGCAGTAGACTGGGAGACTCCCTGCTAAGCCCACTCTTACCAAAGTTCTATTTACCAAACATTTGCTTTTCCATTTCCATGTGAATTGCCTTCCTCCCCTTTGAAGCTCCAAACCACCATCCCCAAAGTCCTCCTTTGTCTTTAGCTGAAGATGGTATTTAAGATGAGAACCTCTGCCATTTTGGTGAGCTGCTCAGTTTTCCTGGGTCTATCCCATGTATATATGTTATAAAGCTTTGTTTGATTTTCTCCTGTTATTCTGTCTCATGTCAATTTAATTCGTAGCCTGGCCAAAAGGATCTAGAGTGGGTAGAGGAAATGTCTTCCTCCCCTAGAAACCCTAAAGACCTGAATAGTCTGGCATTAGAGTTTCTGAATCCATTCATCTATTTGTTTGACATATATTTACTGAGTGCCTTGAATGTTCCAGGCACTGTTCTAGTCTCTGGAGAGGCCACAGTATACAGAACAAAGTCCCCACTTACATGGAGATTTATTTTATAGTGGGAGAAGAGCTGCAGTAAATCAACAGAATATCCAGCAGTGAAAAATGCAGTGGAAAAAAAAGAAAACTACAGGGGGAAAAAGGATAGTGGATGCCATGTGGAAAAAGTTGCAATACTAAACAAAATGATAAGGGAAACCTGACTGAAAAGATGATATCTGAGCAAAGACCTGGAAGAGGTGAGGGAGCACGTCATGTGATATATGAGGGGTAATAGTCCAAGCAGAGATAACAACAAGTGCAAAGACCTTGATGCTAGAAGATACCTAATGCATCTGGAGAAAGCAAGCAAAGCACAGTGACAGGAGTGTGACGAGCAAGAGAGAGAGGTGCAGGAGATGAGGTCAGAGAGGTAATAAGGGAACAGATTGTGTAGTTCCTGGCAGAGTACGATCAACCAAAGTAATTGTACAATAATTGTACAATCAACCAAATTAATGACTGGTTTTCATCTGAGTGAATTATAAAGACAATGAAGGTTTTGGAGCAGAGAACTGAGATGACTTTACTGAAGTTTTGAAAGGATTCTTTTTGTTGCTATATTGAGAATAGATTGTATGGGATTAATGGCAATAATAAAAATAGAAATAAAAACTTTTATATCAGTAACAGAAACTTAACATGTTTAATAGAAAACAGGAGAGAAGAAAAAGGAAATAAAAAGAAAATACAGTAAATGTAAAATATGAAATTAGGTGGCACAAATAATGTGTAGGTATTGTAGATTAAATGGTATAGTGTATGAAGTTTGCTGCAAACTAATCTGGGGGAAGAGAGAAGTGGTGGGATAGAGAGGTGACTAGATTGTTCAGATTGTAATTGCTAAAGCTGTGTGCAGGTATACGGAGTTTCACAATTCCATTCTCTCTGATTTATAGATATATATTTATATATAACATCTTATATATTATCATATATAATATATTTGTGTTATATAAAATATATATTATAGGTTATATTTTATATATTGACATACATAATATTCATTATATAAGTTATCATATATGAAAGTTTCTGTAATAAAAGTTTTTTTTAATGACTATGCAGTTAACTCAAAAATTTGGACTTAGAACAACAGAGCATATGCCCCCAATCCCCCCAAAAACAACAAGGAGGAAGGAAATAATAAAGGTAAGAGCAGAAGATTAACAAAACTAAATGCTGGTTCTTTGAAAAAAATAATGTAATAACACAAATATATGAACAACTGTATGATAATAAGTTCAAAAACAGAGATGAAATGGGAACATTCCTAGGAAGTCTAAAAATACAAAAATTGGTGAAAGACAGAGAACTTCAATAGAACCGTAAGTATTAAAGGTATTGAAATGGTAATCAAAGACTGTTCCTCCCCCAAAAACTCAGGATATCTTGGCTTCACAGGAGAATTCTACTAAATGTTCAAGGAATAATTCTTTTCCATCCTACATAATTCAGAAAAACAGGAAAAGATACCTAACTCTTTTTTATTAGGCTAGTGTAATCTTGATTCCAATGTCAGATAAGGACACTTCAAGAAAAAAAGTGTAAGTCCATTTCATAGATGAAAAATTCACAGATGACAAGATTCCTAAATGATATATTAACCTAATTAAATCTAAAAGTGACTTCAAAAAATAATATTGAGCAGAAGAGCATTTATCCAAGGAATATAAGGATGATTCACCTTAGGGCTGGCCCGGTGGTGCAGTGGTTAAGTGTGCATGTTCTGCTTCGGCAGCCTGGGGTTCGCTGGTTTGGATCTCAGGTGTGAACATGGCACTGTTTGGCACCCCATGCTGTGGTAGGCATCCCACATATAAAGCAGAGGAAGATGGGCACGAATGTTAGCTCAGGGCCAGCTTTCCTCAGCAAAAAGAGGAGGATTGGCAGCAGTTAGCTCAGGGCTAGTCTTCCCCCCCAAAACAAAAAGAATGACCCACCTCAAAAATATTAGAGTAATTCCTCATATCAATAGACTAAAGGAGAAAAATCATGATTATCTCAATTAACACCCCAAAATATTTGACCAGATTTAATGTATTTATTATTTTATATTTTGTTGAGGAAGATTGGCCCTGGGCTAACATCTGTACCAACCTTCACCTATTTTGTATATGGGACACCACCACAGCATGGATTGATGAGCAGTGTGTAGGTCTCTGCATGGGATCTGAACCCACGAACCCTGAGCCACTGAAGTGGAGTGTGTAGAATCTAACCACTACACAACTGGGCTAGCCCCTATAATTTTATTGTTGAAAAGAGCAGGCTATAAATAGAAGAAAATCCTCTTTTATAAGTAATGAACAGTATTATAATAAAAGTTAATCTTTAGTGCATGGTTACTACATCAGACACTATGCAATGAGCTTCACAAATCTCATTAAATCCTTACAGAAATACTGTGAATACTAAGGAGTACACTTAGACAGATTAATTTATTTGCCTAAGATCATAAAGGCAAAAGAAGGCAAAGGATAGATTCAGAATCAGGGCTGTCCAATGACTAGTCAAACGATGTTTCCAAATTCCACACTGATTCTTGTACAAGAACCAAGCCAATTTTATTGGTTTCCGTTGAGACCTGCAGGTACTCTGTAGTGAAGTCATTTTGCCCTGAGTACAGGGTCGGTGCTCATGATTATCTTCAATCTTTGTGTCTATATTTTGTCTTGAAAGAATTATAAACAACCCCAAGATGCAAATAAGCCACATACAAAGAATAATTAAAAAGGCAAGAGAGAAAACACTGAATCTGATCCCAGAGGGCCTGAGTGTGGTAAAGCAGATGTGGATTCTGCAGATGTAAAGATCCACAAATCCGATGTGATCAAGAGCATGCTGAGATGTAGTACACTGATTTCAGAAAGAGTGAGAGGAAGATGAACATACTGCTCATAAAAAGCTATAAAATTCACTGCAATTTACAGAAGAGCAACTGTGTTGATCACCACTTAGCAATTATTATGAACTAAACCTCTGCCTAGAGCAGAGGAGCAGGGGATATGATTTTCCTGACTGATGTTAAATGGGGGCAGATGGCAGCTGAGGTTGGAACACCAGAGTAAAAATCTGTAGAAGACTGCCAGGAACCCTTGTTGTAGATAATCTTCCCAACTCAGCTTGCCAAAACTGGCAGAGGTGGTCTAGGGAGCTAGAGAAAGGAAATGCTGGGCAGAGATACACCAGGAAAATTGGTCCTGGGAAATTGACCTTTGATTTGCCCCCTGAATAAACCCTCAGGAATATGCTGAGGTTGTTACTAGTTGCATCTTCTTGGCAAGCAGGAAGATAGCTGGGAATATACAGAATAGTCAAAGAAGCAGGATTCTAAAAACAAAAAGCTGAGAGAAGGGCAGTGGCTGCTACTCAAGGGACCAGACAAGATTCCTGCGTCCCTAACTGAAGATATCATTGGCAAACCTTATGGTGGAGACCTGAAGACCAGAGACAGTTGCTCCTCTTGTCCTAACGCCTGCTATCTCTCCTGCTCTAAGTAGTATCTGCATGTTCTTAGTCATATCCTTTGCTTACTTTAAAGGAACTTGTTTTCTTTACCAATATTTATCCACATCTTTCCATCAATCATATCACAATCTCATTAAGACAGCATCACAAGAAGGGAAGGCTGAAAGATCTCAAAGTTACTCAACTTCATTAGGTTTTAATAAACAGTACTAACATTTGGCTTCTAGTAGTCCTGACTTATCTATTATGCTACCTTATTAAAATATGGTGTGCATAGAAAAAGAATAGCTATGATATAAAAGAATGATTTTGCACTATTTATCGACCACCATCAGTCTAGACAATTCATATGTTAGTTTTACCCCTTAGAACAAAGCATTCTATAGAGAACAAAACTTTTCCAGACTTATAGTTGAAAGATTACGTTTTTCAGATACATTTTCATTTCTAGGTGTGGCGATGAGACTGCGTTCTAGCCAATGATGTATACACTAAATTGTTGTATGAAACTTCTGGGAAGTCTCCTTAAAAGAGAGGGCTCATGCTATTCTTTGCTTCCTCCATTCTGCAAATACATGTGATGGCTGGAACTCCAGTAGCCATTTTGGATCTTGAAGATAAGGATCATACCTTAGAATGGAAGATCAAAGAGCTGGTCCCTATGCACATCATGAAGATTCTATGCCATACCTCTTATCTTCTCTTGTATGAGAGAGAAGGATATTTTTATTATAATTCAGCCATTAATTTAGTATTGATTTTGGCTTTTCATTATATGCAGCTGAATCTGATCTTAACTGGTACAAGAACATAACTAACATTCCAAGTTCACAGATCTAGTAAGTGATAAAACCAGGATTCAAACCTGCTCCAAATCCAGATCTATATGATGCCTAAGTCTAAGAGCTCTAGAAAATAATCCAGTGAAGAAACATGTATTTTAGACTTGGTTCTCCAGGAAACAGACTTTGAGTTAGAAGTTGCAGATTTACATGGAAGTTTATTAGGGAATTCTCTCAGGAACCACACCCATAAGTACTGGACAGAGAGAGAAGCTGAACTGTGATTCAGTTGCTAGAGGCCTCAGTTGATTCCATGGGGTGATTCAAAGCAGTGATGGCCCTTCAGAGGTGTCTCAAATTGAGGCAAGGGGCGAGGGGGTGTGAACTCCACCTCAGCTAGTCATTGGATGCCAGTTCTTCCCAGGTAAGAGCCATAACCTTGGGTAAAGTTGCTTCTGGAAAGGGGCTCAGCTGTGAGCCATCACTGTGAGCTAACACTCCCAACTGGAGGAATGAATGCCTTGAATCTGCAGGGGTCTCTAGGTATCACTAGAACCTCCACTGTGATGTGTTTATTATTAAGGAGCTATCAAAAGAAATTGAATCTGTTTCAAATATGATTGGAGAACATCTGTTCACAGTCATCCCTTCACTTCAATGTGGCACATACTTCATTACCTAATAAGTACAAGATTCTATGCTGAGTACTATAAAGAGTATGAAGACGATTTAGATATATGTCCTGTATCAAGAGGTCAGAATGGAGAGGACAATGACCTAACTATCAAGCAAGGTTGGAAATGACATTTGTAATAAGAGGAATAAACACATGTCCTGGGAATTCAGAGATGGAAGAAATTATTTCCATCTGGGGAATTAGGAGCATTTTCATGAAAATATCCGCACTTGAGCTGGACCTTGAAAGCGAGTAAGATTTAGACAGTAAAGATAAGAGTGGGAGTAAGACAGGTATTCCAAGACGAGGAATGGGATCATAATGAATTGGAATAAACAAGTTTCATTTGGTTGAAATATAAGAGCAATGATGGGAGGCAGTAAAACTCCCATGATAAAGGGAGTTTGAGAGTTTTGATGAGATTTACGAATGCTTGGAACTAATTCCATAAGCAATAGTTACCTATTGAAGTACTTTGAGCTAGAGAATGACACACAAAAAGCTGTATTTCAGGAAGACTAATCTGGATTAGACGAAAGACTAGGTCCTCAAAATCGTTGTCGTCTGCTTCAATGAGGAAGAAATATCACAACTGTCTTTGTCAGACAGTTATTTTATATGTTGTACTAAATAAGCAATGTCATGCTTTTTTATTAGCCTTTTTATTAGAAATTGCCTTTAATTAAACTGCTTTTTCTGATAATTAGTCTGATCATACGCTATAACTGCTAGGAAGAGCTAAAAAGTGTTGGTCACTCACTCCAGCCCAAGATCTAATAGGGGTCAAGGACAAAATGGAGACTCCAAGGATACACAGTGGGGACAAAATTAGCATCACAGGGGGTCAGAGAGATGGGAGAGGAATGGATGAGGATGACGTGTTGCCCCCAAACGTCCCAGAGAAAAAACTTTACTATTAGAAGTATGCTAGGAAAAGAAAGCAATGGTTATTGAAAAATATGTCACCATTCTTTTATTTATGCAACAGGAAAAAGTTAAAATAGACTGAAACAAAATCAAAAGAGGACACTCTGGATTCAGTGGTGATGACACTTCAGTCTCCAGCTGTAGTGGTTAGAAGTGCAGGCTCTGGAATCAGATCCTGGCCCTGCCGTTTACCACCTGTATAACTTGTCTGAATTACTAAACAGTCTGCGCCTTATTTTTCATTTGCAAAACGGGGTCACTAATTGTATCTGCCTTGAGAGTTTTGTAAAGATTAAATGAGTTAATATATTTAAGGCCTTTACAACAGTGCCTGACACAAAGCAAGCACTCAGTAAATGTTAACCATCGTCAGCATCACCATCATCATCATCTTGCTAATTCGTGTCATCTACTCACAAAAGCTTTTGTCACGTAGACACGCTAGCATAGCTTTGCATTGCTTGGTATATACATTTCTTACCGTAATTTAGTTATTCAATATCAATGTCTTAGTCAACTGATTTTCTTTCTGGATGATTCAGATTATTTTTAAACAATATACAAATGAAACTATCTCTTTTTTAACTCTGAAAATCCCTCAGTAGTTGTACTTCTCTCGCAGCATCTTTCCATCTGCTGCCGGCCCTCTCTCCTTCCACCTCCCTTTCCTACATGTTGTTCGGAATTAATGGAACTATTTAGGCAGTGGTTATCAAAATCCCAGGTCCCTGAAAGAGTGCGCTGTAGTGCACAAACAGGTTGACAACACTCAAGTCAACACAATCCCTTCCCTCCAAAAGCAATTCACTCACTCTAGGTGTGCGTCACTGAAATGGGGATGGAGTTGGATAGAAGGAAGAAGGAGGGTTAGAGTCATCTTTGTCTATACAGTTTCCTCTTCTCTCTTGCTTCCACTTAAAGTTATGGCTTTGCAAAAACGGCCAAGCAGAACCAGAGAGGCACCCATAGGAAAGGTGTGAATGCCCATGTGGTTAAGAAGCAAGAGAAGCGAGTGATGCTCACAAGCTGTCCAGCCAAGGGCTTCCAGTCTGGAGATCCACTTAGTGGTACAGGGAAAGAGCTCTCACCCTCCTCCACCAGCAAGACCAGAGCTCACACATTTCCTCTTCTACACTACCTTCCAGGTGCAGGGGAACCCAAAATTCCCTTCACAAGTGGCCAATAACTGCTTCTAGGGCCTGCTCAAATCTCTGCACTAGGTCCAAGACAAGTATTTATGCAGCATGGGCAGAGCTTGGATGCATGGGCCAGTGTTTACTTACATGAATGTAAAGCCCTTTGTGGTTTGTGACAGAGGCAAGGGTACGCAAAGAATAGAGCAGGTTGCAGGCCTTGGCCAGGGTCTAGGGGCTAGCCCCTCCATGATACCACATTCCAGCATAGAACTCTGAAGAACTCAAGAATTCTCAATTCAAACTTGGCCTTCCAGCCTTTGTAAAGATATGAACAACATAGGAGGATAGATCATGACTTTTTAACAGTTTCTTAGTTTGGTTAATAACTTTTTTAATATTTACACAAGTGGGTCTCCATATGTACTCTTGTGCCCATCACGCATGTGATACAATGAGCATTTGCCTGGAGCGCCCACTATCGCCATTCCTTAAGAACCAAGTGGAGGCCTAAAAGGTCAGTGGCCTAAAAGAATTTGGGTTATAGACCAGGATGGGTTTATCCCAACAAGTAGTACTGAGGCCAGTAGGGACAGGTACTCTAAAATGTCTCGATGATTCAATTCAAATACCTTTGTAACCCAGTACTGAGCACAGTGACTGGCAAATATGTTGTGAAGAAAAAACAAGGAATGAATGAACTCAAACTTTCCCAAAAGCTCTGACAACTGGAGAAACTTCAGTACAACCTTCCTTTTGGTAGCAGCATTACTGAGAATATGTGCAGGTGTATTGTGCATGAGAAGCAATGAAGCTGATGAACTATAGCAATAGCTGTGAAATTTGCATAAAATGCATATAGAAAGAACTATTTTCTGCTTTTTAATAACACATTGAGGTACCCACGTGTGTAAACCAGGGACACTACACTTGGAAATAAGTGGCACTGTGTTCAGCTCCTTGATTACATATTCAAATAAATGTACACAGTTTTATTTGAATGTGTAATCCCATGTGAATGGGAACCTTCAAACAAACTCACTTGGTCCCTGTTTTTAGATCTCTGATGGCTCCTTCTGGTAAAATGCATGCACTTTCTCCATTTTTGTTTCTAAACCATTAACTGGAGGAAACATAATTTAAAACATTTTGTTAAAATAGCACTAAGGTTGGTGGGTTGTTCTTTCTTTCTTTCTGGTGCTATTACATTGAACTGTGATGCATAGAAATAAATGTATGCATCTCCACAAAAGTGAATATACATTATGTACAACCTCAATAATATTCTACTGAATAGAATGTCCTCATGCGTAGCAATGAATTTTTTTTATGTGTAAAGAAAAAAATGGGTTCCACCAGAACTAAAGGGAAAAGAGATGCTTCCTTGCCTCCCATGCCGCTTCGACTACTATGGGTTGCAGGATTGGGTGGCGGAAGACAGAAAGTAGGCCCTTATCATTATAGAAAGGTTTAGCAGGTGATAAGGGGGAAAAAAACAGGAAATGGAAAAATACTTTTTTGTGTGGTGTATGGGCTTTTCTAATACTTATAACTATGCTCCAGAGCCACTGATGTGGAGAGTGATATGATTGGAGCTGAGTTTGTAGAAGTTAATCTGAGAGCAGTGGGTAAAAGGTAAAGGGGAAAGGAGAGCCTAGGAGGGAGGGTATGTGTCCTGTAATAGTCTCAGTGGGAACATTCAGGGCATGGAGTGGGGTCATGGTGATGGCAAAGGGAGATGGGGATGTGGTCAGCAGGTACTGATTGTGGAGGGAGGAACAAGAAGATTGGCAATCAAACTGGCATTATTGCCTACCCTCTCTCCTGAACCGCAGACTCTCATTTCAATACTCTATTGGACTTAGCACACATGGGCGTCTTTCAGAAACTCAAAATCCTCATGGTCCACCCAAACTTACCATCTTTTTCTACTTGGTTCTTCCACACAATTTATGGCTATGTCAAAATCTCCCTGCCCCTAACAAACGTTCTGTAACACTGCTTCTCTGGTAGACTCAGGGTCTCTTTCTTTATTTGTTCTTTCTGCATTTGGTCAATGACATAGCAAAATGAGCTTTGATGAGAAAAGTGAAGAGATTATAAATATCTCCCTGCCTACCTTATAGACCTCTGTCTTTGCTCTGTGGCCCTTTTCAGATAGTAAGATGAGGCACAGTATGATTATTTGGGAGGAACTGTTACCTCTGGCATTTGAGAGGGGTCAGAATGGGCCCAGGAGACAAATTTGGGCCAGTTCAAACCCTACCCAGCTCACTGGAGTGAAAGGGAAAATATAATTCAAGCCAAGCTCCCCTCAAAAACCAAATGTGCATTTGGCTGGAGCAGCACTTGGTCTTTTCTGTGAGTGAAGACGGTCTGACAAAGGCTGGGCTATTTTTAACAACTGGCACAGCTGGAAGGAGAAAACCCCAACAGCTGGGAAGTCTCATCTATTCATGCCTTTACCTAACAAAATCAGCTTCCATTCCCAATACTTTATTGAAACAGCTCAGGGAAAATGGCCTTCTCATCTTCAGTTCCTGTGGACTCTCTCTACGTCAGGTTGCCTGGCTCTCTGCAGTGGCTGCTGAGCACTCTTTCTTCTTTGCCCTCTGAGTTGTGTCTGACTCCCTTCCACTCTCTCAGGCTGTTTCGGTGAAGCCCACACCTCAAGCTCTTCCACCTCCTTAACCTTGACCAATTAATCTGCCTTTGTCTCTCTTCTCTTTGGTGTGTTTTCTCCTTTGGAAATCTCAATTCATGGTTTCAACATTCATGTTCACCCAGAAGGATCCTAAATCGCTATCTCTAGTTCTGAAATATCACCTAAGCTCAAGGGTTAAATTTCCAACTGTTTAGAAATCGCCTGATATTTTGCTGGCTTCTCCAAATGCGTGCACCAGAAATGAAACTCACAAACCTCCCTCCCAAATCTGTTCTTTCTCCTAATTTCCCTACAGTGCAATGCTCCCAGACACTCATAGTCAAGGTCTAATTATTATTCACTCATTCACTGGAAAAAAAAAATACTAATTGAGCATCTGTTATACTCCAGGCACTGGGGACTGCGCCAATTCCTGGGTACACATTCTTGCCACAGTCACCTTTAATTCCTTTTTTCTTTATTATACCACCCATGGCTAAGTTTTAACAACTCTATCTACATAACATTTTCCAAATTTATCCTGTCCTATATATTCCAGCTTTCACTATTCATACTCAGACCTCCATGATTTCTTAGATGGATCATTGCTAGAGTCTCCTAGCTGGCTGCTTTCCCCAAGTATCTCCCTCCTTTCTAACTCATTTTGTAATCCTTCATCAGATTGATCTTCTTAGAGCATGTTGTCATTGTATCAGAAGCCAACATAGGGAAGTAGAAAGACAGCCCCATCTCAACTAGCTACATGACCATGGGCGAATCACTTATGTTTTCTGAATCTGTTCGTTCCTTCATAAAATGACAACTTCCTCATTCAGGACGTTGTCAGGATTAATGAAATGATAACATTGTTTTAAGCACTTTACACATACTACTTTACTGAATTCTTACAACATTATGAAGTATGTACTCTCATTATCTTCCTTTCAGAAATAAGGAAACTGAGGCATAAGCAGAAAGTAACTTGCCCCAAATCATAAAGCTAGGAAGTAACAAAGCCAGGATTAGAACCCAAGCCATCTGATTCTAGAGTATAGGCTCTTGCCTGACACACGGTAGGTACAAAACAAATGTTATCTCCCATCATCTTCCCAGATATATGAGCTAATTTTTCTCTTTGCATAAACTAGACAGAGTTAGGTTTCTGATACCTGCAACTGAAAGAGTCTTAATGCATCTGCCAATTGGTTGAGTTCACCTCTGGTGAATATTAGGAAGGCACAGAAGAGTCTCTGCACACCAACAAATCTAACATTTTATGCAAAACATGTAAGTTATTAATCACCTCTTTCAGGTACATGAAAGTATTTTGTTTAATGGAACAAAGGATAGAAAGCTTAACAAAAGCATGTTTCTCAATATTTTCTCTAAGCAAATACTCAGAAGTTTACTCAAAAACATATATAATGTCTAATGATCAGCTTTATAGTTTAGAGTATGTAGTTTAGATTTTGAGCCTCCTCTTTATCCTGATATTGCTAGTATCTCATCTGAAGCGTCAACTGTCATTAAGCTAATGAACTTGAACTTTACAGGTAGTGAATTTACCCTTGTTCTTCCATTTCAGGTCACATACTTATTCCTTTAATCATTAGTCAAATATTTGAGCAAAGTTCAATATTAGATAATATGTTAGCATTGCCACCAGCCAAAGAGTTGCTACTTCATGCCCATGGTGGCTTTGGATTATCAAAGAAATACTTTATTCAATAAGAGCTTTGTCTAATAGTCTTCTTACCACCCTAAAACCAGGATTGTACATTCACTTCTTAAATCCTCCCCTCCCCAGGCATAGAAGGCACTCAAGGCTCAGCCACAGGAGCACCTTCAGCGTGTGTCTTCTTTGCAAAGGACTTAGTCTGGGAACCATTATTTAGACTGTTCAGGTTTATCTTTATCTATTTCCTCAGGCTTTGCATTGCATATACAGAATTCCTTTCTGAAGCATACATTTTATCAAGTAGTTTCAGCTATGCTTGACATTGTAAGAAAAGAATCCAGCATAGGAGAAATACCTTTTTAATTATTTCACATAGAGTTTCTGCATGCATCTCTATGCATGAATGCATAGAGATGATAAATGCTAGGCCAGCTCTACAAAAATGTTGTATAAAAATAAACCAACCAAATGATTATAATACAAATCAGGTGAAATAACAATACACTTGGCTGTATCTAATTTTATAGGGTCTTAATAATTTGTACTGGGCTTTCAATTCTCAAGACAAAATAAATAAATAAAAATAAAATGCCCTGAAGTTTGACCATTAATGTGTAACCCATGTCTTTCTATATTCTTTGCTGCTATAAGTAGAGAATGAATAAAGCAGAGCTGGATGCATTGTCCAGATTAGAATTAATCATTGGGCAGGCAGATGGTTTTTTATTTTCATATATTTTATTTGGATTTTTCTCATCTCAGAAGTCAGCCTCATTAAGATTTATGAACTTTATAAAAGCTTCTAAAGGTTTTTATTGAGCCACAGAGGTGCCCTATGAAAAATTCACTCCAGGTTTGGGGAAAACAATAAACAAGTAACTTGGTCACTCCCATGTAACCTGACAGTAAAAGGTTTAGGCTATCAAGAAATAAGCTCACCTCCTTTCTTAGATACCAGTCATCTTTTAGTTTACTTATCTATGGATGACAAACAAGTACACCAGAAGAATGAAGCATCTGATATAACAGTTCCATTAAATCTTCCTTTTGACTCATAGAAGATTCAGGCAAAGCTTGAGGGAAGACTGTTAGCAATAATATAGTTCTTTATTAAAGTAACTTACTGCTTAAAAATCTTTCCAATGGTTTCCAATTATCTACAGAATAAAATTCAAATCCCTTAGCCTAATAAGCTATTGATGACCACCACCCTACTTACTACTCACATCTCATTGTAAATCTCCTTGCAGCCAACTTGTGAACCTTAGAAGCCAATTATTCTCCCACCTAATGCACCCACATCCAATGCAGGGAGCCAATGTTCCAAGCTGTTTCTTATCTCTGGACCTTTGCTGCTGCTTTACACTGATTTCTCCCTCCTATCACCTGACAAAAAACAGACACTTTCAAGAATCAGGCCAACTGGATAACCTACAAAAAGTGGATAAATTCCTAGAAACATACAACCTGCCAATTATGAAGAAATAGAAAATCTGAACAGACTACTAATGTGTAAGGAGATTGAATCAGTAATCAAAAATCTCCTAACAAAGAAAAGCCCAGGATCTGATGGCTTCACTGGTGAATTCTACTAAACATTTACATAAGAATTAATTCCAATCCTTCCCTTACTCTTCCCAAAAAATTGAAGAGGAGGGAACACTCTCAAACCCATTTTACAAGGCCGGCATTACTATCATACCAAAGCCAGACAAGACCACTACAAGGAAAGAAAATTATAGGCCAATAGCTCTGATGACCATAAATGCAAAAATTCTGAATAAAATACTAACAAACCAAATTCAGCAGCACATTAAAAGGACCATACACCATGACCAAGTGGGGATTTATCCCTGGGATGCAAAGATGAATCAATATACACAAATTGATAAATGTGATACACCACAATAACAGAATGAAGGATAAAAATCATATGATCATCTCAATAGATGCAAGAAAAACCAAATATTTGACAAAATTTAACATCCTTTCATGATAAAAAAGACCCAACAAATTGGGTACAGAAGGAATGTACTTCAACATAATAAAGGCCATATATGACAAGCCCACAGCTAACATTATACTCAACAATAAAAGCTGAAAGCTTTGCTCTAAAATCAAGAGTGAGACAAGGGTGCTCATTCTTACCACTTCTATTTAACATGGTACTGGAAGTCCAACCAGAGGTTTCAGGCAAGAAAAAAGAAACAAAAGCCATCCAACTCAGATAGGAAGAAGCAAAATTATCTGTTTGAAGATGACATATCTTATATATAGAAAACCCTAAAGACTCCACCAAAACCTGTTAGAACTAATCAATGAATTAAGTAGAGTTGCAGGATACAAAATCAACATAGAAAAATAAGTTGTGCTTCTATACACTAACAACAATGAACTACCTGAAAAAGAAATAAAGAAAACAATCTCATTCGCAATAGCTTCAAAAACAATAAAGTACTTAGAAATAAATTTTGTTGGTTCACAAATTGGCCTAGTAGACAAAGGGCAAGGAGGGACTGAAGAAAGAGGCAGACCACTTTAGTTTGGTAGGTGACAGGTTTAATAAGCAAGGAAAATTACATATGAGGCTTGTCTTGGGTGACTGCACTAGAATCTTAAAAATTTATAGAGAGGCCCTAACCGGATTCAGTCATGTGGACTATATAGATGGTCTCAGCAACATCTTACTCTCTCAAGGCTGCATCCTTGACACAGCTCTTAGTTAGGGAATGATGGGTGTAATGTACATTCCAAGGACAGAGGATGGGGTGAAGAGCCCCCAGTTGCCCTGGGTCCAGCTCATGGGTCAACCAGCAGTGATGTCCTCTTGATGACCTCCTCCAACACTCCACCTCTCGTGAGCGGCTCTTTCAGTCTTACACGCCCCCTCTTCCATAGCATACCTAAGTGGTCAGCAAGGGGTTTTACTGGCATGGAAGCAATCTTGAGAAAGAAGAACAAAGCTGTAGACATCACTTCCTGATTTCAAACTATATTATAAAGCTATAGTAATCAAAACAGTATAGTATTGGCATAAAAATAGACACATAGATGAATGGAACAGAACAGACAGTCCAGAAATAAACTCACGTATATACAGTCAATTAATATTTGACAAGGGAGCCAAGAATATTCAATGGGGAAAGGATAGTCTTCAATAAATCGTGCGGGGAAAACTGGATAACCACATGCAGAAGAATGAAATTGGACTCCTATTTTACACCACCCACGAAAATTAACTTGAAATAGATTAAAAACTTATATGTAAGACATGAAACTATAAAACTCCTGGAAGAAAACATAAGGCAAAAGCTCCTTGACATTGGTCTTGGCAATATTTTTTGGGTATGCCACCCAAATCACAAGCAACAAAAACAAAAATAAGCAAGTGGGACTACATCAAACTAAAATATTTCTGCATGGCAAAGGAAACCATCAATAAAATGAAAAGGCAACCTACAGGATGGGAGAAAATATTTGCAAATCATATATTCGATAAGGAGTTAATATCCAAAATACATAAAGAACTCATGCAACTAGATAGCAAAAAAAGCCCTAAATAACTCGATTAAAAAATGGGCAAATGACCTGATTAGACATTTTTCCAAAGATTTTTCCAAAGAAGACATAAAAATGGCCTACAGATACATGTAAAGGTATTCAATATCACTAATCATCAGGAAAATGCAAGTCAAAATTACAATGAGGTTTCACTTCACACCTGCTGGGATGCCTATTATCAAAAAGGCAAGTGATAAGGGGCCAGGCCAGTGGCACAGTGGTTAAGTTTGTATGTTCTGCTTTGGCAGCCTGGGGTTCACTGGTTCAGATCCCGGGTGTGGACCTACACACCACTTGTCAAGCCACTCTGTGGCAGGTGTCACACATATAAAGTAGAGGAATATGGACACGGATGTTAGCTCAGGGCCAGTCTTTCTCAGCAAAAAGAGGAGGTTTGGTGGCAGACGTTAGCTCAGGGCTAATCTCCCTCAAAAAAGAGAAAAAAAGACAAGAGATAAGTGTTAGCAAGAATGTAGAGAAAAGAGAAATTTTGTGTACTGTTGGTAGGAATGTAAATTAGTATAGCCATTACAGAAAGCAATATGGAGGTTCTTCGAAACATTAAAAATAGAACTAACATATGATTCAGCAATCCTATTCTGGGTATATATCCAAAGGAAACAAAATCACTGTCTCAAAAAGATGTCTGCATCACCATGTTCTTTGCAGCATTATTCACAATCGCCAAGACACAGAAACAAGCTAAGTGTCCATCAACAGATGAATGGATAAAGAAGATGTTGGGGGGGGGGGGGTATGTATGTATGTGTGAAATATTATTAAGCCATAAAAAGAGAAAAATCCTGCCGTTTGTGGCAACATAAAGTCAACTTGAGAGCATTATGCTAAGTGAAATAGACAGAAAAAGACAAATATTGTATGATATCACTATATGTGCAATCTAAAAATGCTAAACTCATAAAAGCAGAGAGTAAATTTGTATTTGCCAGGGGCTAGGGAATGGGAAAAAGGGGAGATGTTGGTCAAAGGACACAAACTTTCAATTATAAGATGAATAAATTCTGGGGAACTAATGTATAGCATGATGATAAGTGACAATAGTATATTGTATACTTGAAAGTTGCTAAGACAGTAAATCTTAAATATTCTCACCACACACACAAAAGATGACTATGTGCGGTGTTGGATGTGTCAATTAACTTTACTGTGGTAACCATCTCACAGTTTATACGTGTACATAATCATCATGTTGCATTCCTTAAATTTACACAATGTCATTTGTCAATTGTATCTCAATGAAGCTGAAAGAAGATCAAGTCTGATATCAACTCCTTTAGGCAGTCTCTTTGAGACTCTTTTTCCACCCAGTGAGAGTTGACTTAGTCCTTTTTTTCAACCATACTCTGCATTGTTCTTATAATAATACCAATATCACTTTGTTAATTTATTTATCTGTATGTTTATCATTCACTAAGAGAATATAAGCTTGTTGAGGACAGAGACTATTTTATTCATCTTTATACACTTAGTAAGGAAAGTACAGCTTGGCATAATTAGATTATAAATTGGAAATGAATAAACAAACACATGAATAAATAAACTTGTTTCTTTACTAAAATTCAAACTGGAAGGAAAGTTGAGCTGGGCAATTTAGCTCAAACTTCTCAAGCATTCTTTAAAAATTCTACTTGAGCAAATGAGGCATAATTTTTAAAAAACAAGAATTCTCTCTGTTGGGAACAAGAAGTCTAAAACATATCCTGAGGTCACTATGTATACATATGTGATGCTCTTAACGTCTGATGCAATGAACACAGCAAAGACCTGTTTATTCTCTCGGAAAAACTAACTTTTTACACAAACAACTGATTCATTTTACAAAGTAAATAGCTCCTTATTTTTAGGGAATTTTCTATTTGATGGGATGCTTGTTAAAAACGCGGTTTCCTAATCCCTATCCCAGCCCTCCTGGGTCAGAATCTCTGAGGGTGAGAACTAGGCAGCTGCAACTGTCACAATCTCCCAGCTGCTTCCTAAAGTTCAGCAATTGCTTCTCTACAGCTGGCAGATATTGGTAGACAACAGCTCATCCTAGGAGTCCTGGGTACAACTGGGGGCTGGGGTTGTTTTTCCCTCTTTCCTGACAGCTCTTAGAGCTGGAGCTTTTATTCTCTGATGCAAATCTAACTACCCAATTATACATGACTTTCTGAACACCCAATCTTATTCTTGCACAGCACATTTTTTGAGGTTTACTTTGAAAAGGACTTCAAAGTGATGGATAATCCAAACATTGGCTGGCTTATCTGATTAAAACTCTAAGCTCTGTTGATCACATCACACCTGTGCTCTACTCTCTGCACTAGCAGCATCCAATTTTGCTGCAAGGCATAGGTCTATGCGCTTGAATCTGATCAATCATAACAACAGAGTTTCAGAATATATATGTATGTATGTCGTTATGGGGTAATTAATATCAGGAAGTCAATCAATATAAGATTTTGTGGTGGTGAAGTTATATGCAGTACCTATGGGAAATATGTTGTACAATTTTTCTTATCAATCAAAATAACATTACTATGGTATTTTCAGCAAATTTATACCAATGTGAGGGATTTAATGGTCCTCATATATGTGCAATTTACCAAGACATTATTTTATTCTTTTAGCCCTAAATGGAGCCCTAAAGCCTTACAGATCAGACAACAGGTTATGTTACAATTCCATTGTTAGTCTCATGGAACTCTTCAAATAATCCATGAAATTTTCTGAAGGTGCTAGAATTAGATCCATTGGAACAATAGAAAGTATATGGGTTTCTATTTATATCTATTATGAGTCAAATGTTCAAGCACTAATTTTTTCAGAGATTTGTGCCACAGCTAAAAAATAATCCATTTCCAACAGTGTGTGAGAGAGAGAATTCCTTATATTCTTTTCTTGTTAGAGAAATGGGCTGTGCTTTGAGGGGGCTGGGTATTTTTATTTGCATTTTCACTAATTTTACTGGGGAATAGATTTATAGTTTATTTCCATGTATAAATTCATAAAACTGTAAAACATAAGAGCCAGAAGGGACTTTAGAAGTCAAACTCCTTGTTCAAGGTCAGTGGCAAAGTGGGACCATAACCAGGTCTACTCTTTCCATGAATCAGTCTTTCCACTAACCAATGTTGTTTACTCTTCCATAAATTCAAGTCAATTAATTTAACATATGTGTATAAGATGTCTACTTTGTATGAAGGAAGCATTTATTTTAAACATAATGTTTTTAAAGAATGATTATCCCAAAATAACTGCTACAAATCCCTCCTTCAATATGACACCATTTTTTGATAAAGTTTTTGTTAAAACAAAATGTATAACCATAGCAATAACATTATAATCTGAAAAAGAAATTATTCTTTGCCCATCCCTGTACTTATTCATCCATCCATTCAATTAGCAAGCATATATTGAGGGTCCTCTCATATCAGGCACAGCTAAGTCTGAGGATACGTAGGTCACAAGAAATGGTTTCTACCCTTGAAGAATTTACTCTCTAGTGGGGAAAGACAGAGATATGAATCAATAAATAACAACGTACAATTATGATCAAGGCAAGGGCACGCTGAAACAGTGGTTTAAAATTTAGCCTGGAGGAAATCAATAAGATAGCATTTGTAATGGATTTTGAAGTATACTGGTCACCTCTCTTTAAGGTTTGAGTGCAATTAATGGGTCCCTGTCAGTGCTATGCGTGGAGTTACCATCCATCAGGTGTAACAGGAAGTTCAGACTCATTCTACAGCTCTCTATCTTCTCCTCTTTTATACATCAAAGCAGGAGTGGGCTTCAGTTTTACCCTAACCCAATTTACTAACTAGTTCATGGCAACTGGACATTTAAAATCGGCTTCAGTAGGCTGCTTTGGAAGCAGGGTAACTGGGGCTCAGTAGTCACCACAAGGGGTGAGACACCATCTTATCACAGCCGTAAAGATTCTCTGAGAGCGGAAGAACCCACTTCCCAGCATTATGCTCTGAGAAGAGGCCAGTGCCCTGAGGATCAATGCTCTGTCATTCTTTACCTGTACATATTCATAGGCATAAGACAGCCTTATAGTGGCGAGGTAAAGTCAGGTTGCAGAGTGCCCATCACCTCCGGGGTCTAGTGACTGGAATTCTAGCTGTGAGGCGAAGCTTTGTAGAAATAATTGCAAGAACTGCAGAGAGAGGACTGCAGGGGACAGCACTTCTGCAGAGGAAACTTTCTCCAAAGTCTTTTTGAGGGAAGTATAGCGGTCAGCTGAGATGACTTCTTGCCCTAATGGGCTCAAAGTTTGTGAAGCTTTATCGAGCCAGTTTTTCAGTTCATCTGTCCAGTTGCTTCCTGGAGAGCAAGTTGGCTGGGTCAGGAGCAGTTTCAGGGTTTGCTCCCTCATGGAAACAGAATCTCTCCTTGGTGTTTGCCACAACTCAAAGCTATTTCTGGTCCAGTTCTCACCATGACAATAAGATTTTGGTTTTGAACATAGTGTGTTTGAGATGTTTGTTAGACATCCAAGTGAAGATGTCAAGTAGAGAAATATGAGTCTGAAGTTCGGGGGAAAGGTTTGGGCAGGAGATTTAGATTTTAGACTTATCAGTGTACTTAAGAGTGACAATAGAAAGAGAAGAGATCTGAAGACTGAGACCTGGAAGCCTCCAACATTTAGGGTTTGGGGAGATAGAAGTCATCAACAAAGGAGACTGAGAAAACTGATTAATGAGGAAGAGGAGGAAAACTTGATTGATATGGTATCCTGGAAGCCAAGTGAAGAAGCTTAGGAGAGTCTTAGTCTGTTCTGGCCACTATAACGGAATACTGTAGGCTTATAAACAACACAAATTTATTTCTCACAGT